>NC_085137.1:408668201-408851864 GCF_035046485.1 Aedes albopictus
ATAATGAATCAGTGAAATGAAATGACAGATGCGACGAACAAGAAAAGAAACGACGAAGCAACCTGAGCTTTAGCCCTTCTCGATTTCAGTTCGCTCGTTCTTCTTTTGACGGATTTGAGCATGAGCATGAGCATGAGCATAGATGACCGTACAATTCGTAGTTGCTACTCCGTGATTGACCAGAACAATCGAAATTGCACAAGGAACCAACAAACGGAGCTTGGGATTAACTACCGCTCTCAATGTGCACAGTTCGAGAATTCCAGACTTTATTAGTCAATAACGGCGCCGGCCACGTCCTTACGGTCATCGAGGAAGGAAAGGAATGTTAGTGTGACGTACATTGCTACTAGAGACCGAGATCACCTCATTTTCTCCACGACTGTCACGGGAAGGAGTTTTTGTTAGTGAGGAGGGGGAGAGTCACATGATTTGGATTCACTTTGGTAAGTGATGATTCATGCAACCTTTACTTGAGTCAAAACATTTATTCATTTTGACTAAAATATTACAGATGTCGACACCGAAGATGACGAACCATTCAAATTCTTGTGTAAATGCAAAAAATGAAAGAAAGATATTTATTATCAACTGAATGTGCATTGGAAACTAGCGCCGACACATGACGTGACGAACTTTTCAATATTTGTTAGATAAATACACAAAAACCAGAGCAGAATTTTATACATCCTTTAGCAGTAATTATTATGATAAAATGGAACGAGCTCACCAATAAACATCCTTCGAAGTGTCCACTGCGTATGTGCTGCAGCATCTTCCACTAACTGGCCTCTTCTCCGAAATCACACTGAACCGTTACAACTATACAAGGGTACGACGATGTGTACATTCAAATTGACGACGACGACGACGCGGCCGGTCCGAATGAAAAAAAAGCGGCCTCTTCACTTTGGAGGCAAATCACACTCAGTGTCGCGAAGCATCGCGCTCGTTCTTCTTTTGACGGATTTGCAGACGAACGGACGTGTTCGTTCGGCGCTCCGTCCCGGCGGAGATTTGGCTGACATTTAATCTGGATTCACGACATATACTACTGATTAATATAATATGCAAGGATGTTTTCGATCATCTGGCAATCATTTGACTCATTTGTCTATATCTCAGTTCAGAAGCCCAATATTGAAATGAGGTGTTCGGCAAACTTGTAGATAAGTGTTTTTCCTTCAATTATTACCAAGGACGCCATATCCTTACTTTGATATTTACGGCGTAAAAATGTTAGTACCGTGCCATGTCCTAATACCGTGACCTTAAGGATGCTCTTCACTTCAAAGAGCCCTGTAAAAATCAATAATGTATGTTTCTTGATTTTTCAAACGCTATATTATTGCTTATTGTGTGTATTATGTATTGTGCGTTTAGCACTAAATTGATTTCCGAAAAAACTTCATCGACTTCCGCTGCCTTTCCTATGCGTTAAACATAACGTCGGAAGTAGTGCGCTGTATAGAAAACCAAATTTACTGTACAGCGCACTACTTCCGACGTTATGTTTAACGCATAGGAAAGGCAGCGGAAGTCGATGAAGTTTTTTCGGAAATCAATTTAGTGCTAAACGCACAATATAATAAATATGATTAATGGAATTCCAAATGTTTAATCCATTGCACAGTGGGCAAAATCGACCCAAAAAACGGATCTTTTAACGCCGCTGGTTTCGGTACGTGAAGTTGACCATTTCTGACGTAAAAAAATACGAGAAATCGATTGGTGCTAAATTCATTCACCGCACGGCACGGGAAGTGGTCCATTTTGCCCCATTTTGCCCTTTTTTCATACAATAATAGAATCAAAATGTACTTTCAAACAACAAGCACATCTGTAGATCGTTGAAAATAGCTGCAGATATAATTAGTGGTTCATAGAAATCATAAAAATACAATAAAGATCCTTTCAAGTGCTTATTTTGCCTCATATGCCCCAACAACGGCCGGAAATTCACACTTTTACCACAGACAAACAGACGTAACACTCTGATATTTTGCATCGTACACCGATTTAACGGTCTATTTGAAAATTTGGTAGTTGGCCAACTGACCACCCGTGGCGCTCGCATCGTTTTTGCTCGAGTTTGACGTTTGCCCACTACCGCGACCTAGTTGATGGTCGGCCAAACACAGTCCTTTTAGCATTGGGCGAACATGTTTCCGTGACTATGATTTGATTCGAAAAATGTTCGAAGTGTTACGTCTGTTTGTCTGTGCTTTTACCTAATTATGAATAGATTTTTAATGTTACTGATTTGATGTTGATTTTTTAGGCATAAACAAAAAGCGATAAATCTATTATCACCAGAATCATCTTCGGGAGTTGTCCAATTTGCCCCATTTTGCCCTATTTTCATAGAAGGAGATTTAAAATGTATTTATAAGAAACAGATACTGCTAAGGAACGTTAACATTAGTTTATAGCTAGGTGGTGCGAATAGAAACGGTTTTATTTTTCAAGCTAGCTAACACACACCGACACACTCCCGGCACACAACTTGTAAACACGCACGAGCGTTCAATTTTCTTGCAACCACCTCTCTCAGCGCGGTTGTCAAACACGCCGTCGCGACGCTGTTCGGAAATGGTAAACATGATCAATCCACCATTATTCCGATTTTGTTCTCGTGTTCAAAGTTTATTATTTTCCATTCGCGATGGAAATTTTGATGGATAGTTGTTACAATATTAGCTAAAATAGGCTCAAAACAATGTTTATCCTTCTCCTCGCTTTCCAACGGCTTGGCAGCGGCAAATGAAGATATCGTGACAACAGTTTTGATTATATCCGCAGCACCTAGATAATAATACTTTTCAATCAATCATACAGGTTCAACAAGGCTTAACATAACCTCCATCTTCAATGTTTGGCTCCCGATGTTTGGCTCCCGATGTTTGGCTCCCGATGAGAGAGCATATTGAGTCAGTCCGCGACACTCAGGTTTATAGGTGCAATTGGCAGCTAACAGTAATTATGCGCGTATATGAAAGATCTTTTCCCTATTTTACCCTACATGCCCCAAAACCTGCTGGATAATACCATATTTTGTATGGTTTTGCAATGTCACTGATTGCAAAACATAAATGAGATCATTTTTGAAATATACGAATGCGGTTTATCGATTAATACTAAAATCATTCTCGGAATGGTACAAACAGCTGTCCATTTTACCAAATATACTATATTAACAATATAGGTCACTCTTACGATTTTTTGGCGACTCCTTTTTAGTGAATGTGTCGCCACCAAGCGGCAGAAGAGGTACTACTACACACTCAATGTATGCGCCATCCAAATGACGTTTATTCTGTCAAGCTGTCATTGCATGGTGGGGATGCCCATTTATTCCTAAATAATCGATTAAACAATAATCGATTTTTTTTTCAACTACTCAAATTAGAAAAATAAAATATTTATTTATTAGCTCAACATTTTCTGGCGTGCTAAACCAACTTTATCAGAATCTGAACCTCCTCTTACTATTTATTCTGTTCGCATTTCCACATGTATTTTTAGAACACTCTCTACCGAATTTATAATAAACTAGCTGTCCCCGGCAAACTTTGTCTTGCACACTGTGTTTTTTACCCTTCTTACACCCATAAGAAGGGTATAAATACCGCTTGGAAAACCGACTTTCGATCCGAGGCCCGCAGGGCCGAATCACATATACCAATCAACTCAGCTCGACGAATTGAGCAAATGTCTGTATGTGCGTGTGTGTGTATGTGTGTGTGTGTAAATATGTATGGTACAAAAAAATGTCACTCACGGTTCTCAGCCGTCTGTTGACCGATTTGAGTTCTCTTGGAAGCAAATGAAAGCTACTACATCCTAGTAGAACGCTATTGAATTTTATTTTGATTGGACGTTCGGTTACCGAGATATCTTTCAAAGAGTGCTAGGGAGTAGTACAACTTAATTATCTATCTATCTATCTATCTATCTATCTATCTATCTATCTATCTATCTATCTATCTATCTATCTATATAAAAATGAGTTTGAAATTCCTTTGAGGCAACAAAACTCACGAACGGATAAACCGATCAGCATGACTCTTGCACGGTTCGGTTCGTATTCGCAGTGGCTGTGTTTATATGTACAAAAAGTTATGAAAATCATCTAGAAAAGTAACAAAATTGATAAAGAACTGATTTTTCATGAGCTGGGAAGGAAATCAACGCGACCGAAATTAAATCAATCTAGAGTGCGGTGCTACTTTGAGCTCAACAGTTGTCAAAAAACCACAACCACAAATGGCAATACAAAGTTTGTCGGGACAGCTAGTTTTAGATATTTTTGACAAATTTCTCAGCCGTCTATCAACCGATTTGGGTTCTTAAGGCCCCAAACGAAAGCTACTGCATCCTAGAAGAACGCTTTTGAATTTCATTCCGATTGGACATTTTGTAACCGAGATATCTTTCGAGGAGTACTTTGGAGTAATACAACTTTCATACATACGAATAATACAACAATAATTTTAATGAGTGTAAGAAGGGTTCTGTTCACCATAGGTGGATTAATTCAGATTTTTGTTCTTGAATTTGCGGAGAAATTAGGATCAGAATCAAATTGAAAATGGACGGAAACGACAATTCTCGTCATTTTCTACTAATTATAAGCTAATTTGATAAGACAAATCAAGAATTTAGGCTTGTTGAACAGGTAGATTTAAGGTTAAGAATCGCCACTGAATAAACGGGTGCTGCCTTTATAGCTTAAAGTGCCCAACAAAGGACCCTCTACCTAATTGGTCTCACACCCCAACTTTAACTTATTAAAGCCGAATACTTGAAGTACGACTTGACATGAACTAAAGCACATTGTAAAATGAAAAGAAAACACGAATGAACTAATCCCAGAATCACTTTCTTGAATTTTGCCGTTCTTATTATCATGTATAAAGTTTTATAAAATCTAGCTTGACCTCTACATAGAATTTCTGTGTTCGATGTCACGAAAAGTTTTGATAATAAAACCCACATTCCCATGAAGTCTACGGGTGACTTCCAAATTATATACGTTTCTTTACAAAGATACGTCCAGAAACGACGAAAAAATGCTTTGTCAACGAAAACATGTTCACTTTTTTAACACCAACCTAAAATGGATTATTGAATTAAAAGTAATTGTCCTGGCCAACACTGTAGACACTTTTTTATATGTAGTTCTATGAAAAAAATAATCTGAAAAAAAGTTCAAAGTTGTCAGGGTTTTCTCGTATACTTCTCTGGCCGATTTTTTTATTCTTATTTTTATCAAACTTAAACACTTTGAGTGCAGGCATCGTCGTGAAAGATATAATAACCACCCAAGTAATAGAACTAGCTGAATAACAGTTTCTTAACCCTTGAGCAGTCGCGTCTTTGATTACCTGCAGCGACGCCGCGCTCACGCGTGCATTTTTCATGGTGCGTGTACTCAGTACATGACGCGACCACTCCCGGGTTAAGCTAAAGTTTGCTTAGGAGAAGTTTGTTCCACACTTGTACAACAAAAATGTTTGTTGGGCATTTAACGCGTTATCGAGCTCCACGAGTCTGAAAACCACATATCCGATCCAAATTGCGACATGCAAATATAATTTCTCACGTTTAGTACCTTCCATAGCCCGTAGGGTCTTGCTGCAACGATCGATTTTCCAAACTACCAAGAAATATGATCAATAGTTGAATGATCTCTTGGTAAAGTCCTGGTATGACTAGGAAAAGTACAGTATTTTGAACAACAACAATAGGGTATTTAAACCACCGACGAATTTAAACACTGTCAAAAGTACGACTCCATCAAGGCGCAGCATTGGTAAAGTTAACTTTTTTCACTGCTCCATAGAAATACAAACGAGCCATTTCTGTACAGAAAAGTAAATTCTCTTCCAGATGCGTCTACAACACATTATACGATCAAATAGAGGAGCTTTAATCCGATGAATGTGAGCATGGGCATCAAGAATGATGATATTAAAAGCCATTGTCAAAAGAAAATAACAACCACCAGGGAAAAATATAAGGTAACTTTGAGGATGGAAAATTAAAATTATGATGTTAAACGATTTCGGTGTCGTTACAATGAGGGAGCATTTCAATTCTTCTATACACGGAAAAATATTATAACCCAAAGAATAAGTTTTAAAAACTCAAATTTGGCTAAACTGCTTAAAGTTTTAACTCAAAGTTGGGTTGTTTTCTCCCTCGCCCCACCGCAATGTTGTCGAAAACAAAGAGAGAAGCACCGACGCATCCGCTGCTCTTCCGTGGAAGAAGCCAAATTTGGGTTTTCTTGAATTAACCCAAATTTGCGTCATTTGAGGCCTCTGTTGGGTGAAAATAACTTACCACTGGGCTAATTTTTTTGCCGCTCTCAAACGAGAACTACTCACTGACCACTTTCGCTGTTTAACGCAAATTTGAGTTATTCCACGGAAGACCGGGATTGCGTCAAAACAACTTAAATTTGGGTTGATTTGTAGTTCAGTGTAGATGTATTCCTAGATGTCATTTAATGGAATTTTGTTTTGGTGGCGTATATTTTAAATCGATTAGGGAATCGCGCTACTTGGGCGGTGGCTTCTATATTCGTCTGTTTGCCACTATACTTCAGTCAAATTTGAACCAATTGACACAACTTTTGGAATGTGGTGAGATAGGTATAGTATCTACCCGTGTACAACATTTCAAGTCAATTGGTTCAAAATTGACTGAGTTATAGTGGAAAACAGACGAATATAGAAGCCACCGCCCAAGTGGCGCGATACCCTATATATTAATCGATTATTTGGGAACAAAAAACTTCAACACCCCTAAGATCTTTTTCAAGAAATGTCGCATTGCACGGTAAACTAAAATTGATCAAAATACATTTATTGACTTGTTCTGACAACAGGTGGTGCTGAAATCATTCGATAACGGTGTCTCCATGTCGTTGTATGTAAAAACATGAAGTGACCTATATTGTTAATATAGTATATTTGATTTTACCCCAATTCGCCTTGCTTTTTTATGTAATGAATGATAAGCTAATATATAAAATCATTAAATTAATAAATTAGTTTCCCTCATTTTCATTGGTGCTGAAACTAACGTAAACGAAAATACAGTCATATATACGACTTTTTCTATAATTTTAGCTTCTCATGGGGAATTAGGGTATAAAAAGTATTTTATAAAATGTGCCAAATATAAACAAAACTGATTAAATAGGCCGTCTTAAAGTACCAATATGTATATATTAAAGATGCTACATTTAATCAATTCTGATCATATTTGCCACATATTAAGATTAAGATTAATGCTTATTTTGCCCTCAGTTCCCCACCAAAAGCAAGAATTGGATAAAAAGTCATATATTATAACTGTCCTTTTGATTACATTGGTTTCAGTACCAGAAGTCGATGAATTCGGACGTAAGCAAACACAAGAAATCAATTTATTCATGAGACGACAAAAAATCAGGGCGGATTGGGGTAAAATGGACAGCTGTTTGTACCCTCCCGTGATTCTAATGCTAATCGATAAACCGTATTTGTATGTATCAAAAATGACTTCATGTTGCAACCATGATGTAGAGTGATGTAACAAAACAATACAAAGAATGTTATCATCCAGCAGTTTTTGGGGCATGTAGGGTAAAATAGGGAAAATATCTTTCATATACGAGTATGATTACTGTTAGCTGCTAATTGCACCAAAAACTAATTTTAACGTTCCTTAGCACTATCTGTTTCTTATAAATACGTTTTAAATCTCCTTTTTCTAATAGGGCAAAATGGGGCAAATTGGACAACTCCCGAAGATGATTCTGGTGATAATAGATTTGGCGCTTTTTGTTTATACCAAAAAAATCAACTTCAAATCAGTAACATTAAAAATCCATTCATAATTAGGTAAAAGTGTGAATTTCCAGCAGTTGTGGGGCATATGGGGCAAAATAAGCATTTGAAAGGATCTTTATTGTATTTTTATGATTGTTATGAATCTCTAATTATACCTGCAGCTATTTTCAACGATCTACAATCGTGCTTGTTGTTTAAAAGTACATTTTGAATCTCTTCTTGTATGAAAAAAGGGCAAAATGGGGCAAAATGGACCACTTCCCGTGCCGTGCGGTGAATGAATTTAGCACCAATCGATTTCTCGTATTTTTTTACGTCAGAAACGGTCAACTTCACGTACCGAAACCAGCGGCGTTAAAAGATCCGTTTTTTGGGTCGATTTTGCCCACTGTGCAGCGTTAGACCTTTCCTTGGAATTGTCATAGTCAAAGGTTTTATTGGCGGCAAGCATGGGAAAACTCATTCGCTCACCCGAATGCCGGCGATGCAAACTAGCAAAAAGAACGCCAACAACCCAATACTGAGTGAGAGCACGGCGCACTAAGAACGAACGCAGCACGAACGGCTCGCCACCGACGCCAACGAAGCGAATCAGGAGAGAAACAAATAGAGAGCGAATTGAATCAGCTTGCATCGGTGTATACGAAAAGAACGTTCGCTCTCTCAACTACCGAGTGGCATTCAGCTGATTGAATCAAAACGCACTCACTGATTCAATTCCCAGTACTGAATGCTTCCACTGAACGCTAAATGAACGTTCCAAAACGAATGCTCTCGCACCCGACTCAGAACGCAAACATTCGTTCAATATTGGTTCGTTCGCTTTCGGCACTCAGATTCGGTAGCGATTCATTCGGCCGCCGTTGGTTGCGTCGCCCGGTGCTCGGCGATTAGAAAGAATGGGCAATGAAAGTGGAAAGATTCTGCTTGGCTGGGGGAGAAGCACACTCGCATCAGATTGTGCATGGATGTGAGTGAGGGATACGCAATATTTTAATGATTTTTTTCCCATCCTTGATTGGCGGTCCCTTGATAAATGACATCGAACTCGGTTTCTTCACATTGTCTTCTTAGATCCACGTCCCATGTCATGTATCCGAATTCCGAGTCTAAACACCATCTAGTGCTGTAGGAACATACACGGAGAAAAATCGATGTAGTTTGGAACAAATAAAATCTTGGTTGTTTTTCAAACTAATAAAATGGTTGTTCAAAAATTGTATTTTATAATTTCAAAGTCACATTTTTTGTTGTAAGTGAATATGTCACTTGGTTGTTCCTACCTAAGGACATTATTAGGAAACAACCTTGTTTTTGGTTGTTATCAACTACGTTATTTATTGTTCTTAACAATCATATAGTTTGTTTTTACCAAAAGTTAGGTTGAATAAAATCGACGTGGAGCTGAATATTCAACCTAATATATTAGGTTGATTAAGCCAAGCGGACATGTTAGCAAACTAATATTTTGCTTGTAGCGAAAGTAAACGAGAATTACGTTATCATCAAACTAAATTATTAGGTTATTTTTTGCTTTGTTGCTTTGTTTACCATTCCTGCCTTTTGATTTTTGTGTGGCGCAGTAGTTCATCTTTGAGAAAAGCTGCGAAGTGTTTATTCATCATTTAAATGATTCCCGAATAATTAACGGATTATCCCGAAACATCAGGTGAGTGAAAATAAAATCTGTAATTAACAATAAAATAAGCTCTTATATTAATTACATTTTAGTTTACAATACAACCGGAGTTCTTAAATTCATTCCTGATTCATATCCCGGGACTGGTAAGATTAATGAAAAACTTTACATTTTCGAAACCAGTGCAGTTATTAATCGTTTACAGAAGCGCTCTGCGACAGACCATAAAAAGGACTATGGAAACTCTGACAGTACGGATGGTTCCGGCTCTCCCCAGGTTTGGATTGAAATTTGTCCGGGACTGATCCGAAAATGACCAGAACGGTCAATTTCCGCAGAAGGCATCACTTAGGATAAGTTAAGTTCAAAGTAATACGATCGTAATATATGTACCTCAATCCGTTTAATGATCAATAAATAACAGATAAACTTATTTTTATGATTGAAATTTATTAAACTAATTTGTTTTGGAAAAAATAAGAAGAATAAGAAGGTGGAATAGCCGGTTGCTCTTTTCAAACTAGTATTTTTGTAACAAGAAACTAGTTTTTGGTTGCTCCAATATAATCTGATTTGGTTGTTTCAACCTAAAATCCAGATTCATTGCACAGCTGTCAAAAGAAAGAATTAAAAAATTGGTTGTTTTTAACTAATGCTTTGTTGAGCTTAACTGCCATCGCCCGAAAATTTTAACCTCGTTCTTTAGTTTGTTGTAACCAAGGCGAAAGCTTCAGTTAAACTAATATTTTGTTTGTGCAAATATCAATCTGAAATACTGGTTAAAATTACCTAAGATTTGGTTGTATTTACTAATGTTTTTTCTCCGTGTATGATACCGTTTCTCAGCACCACTTGATCATTCTCTATGTCGGCCGTTGCTGTATAGTCGAACATTAGCCTGTGCATGCCGGCAGGATCGACATACGAATGACACACGGAGAAAAAACATTAGTAAATACAACCAAATCTTAGGTAATTTTAACCAGTATTTCAGATTGATATTTGCACAAACAAAATATTAGTTTAACTGAAGCTTTCGCCTTGGTTACAACAAACTAAAGAACGAGGTTAAAATTTTCGGGCGATGGCAGTTAAGCTCAACAAAGCATTAGTTAAAAACAACCAATTTTTTAATTCTTTCTTTTGACAGCTGTGCAATGAATCTGGATTTTAGGTTGAAACAACCAAATCAGATTATATTGGAGCAACCAAAAACTAGTTTCTTGTTACAAAAATACTAGTTTGAAAAGAGCAACCGGCTATTCCACCTTCTTATTCTTCTTATTTTTTCCAAAACAAATTAGTTTAATAAATTTCAATCATAAAAATAAGTTTATCTGTTATTTATTGATCATTAAACGGATTGAGGTACATATATTACGATCGTATTACTTTGAACTTAACTTATCCTAAGTGATGCCTTCTGCGGAAATTGACCGTTCTGGTCATTTTCGGATCAGTCCCGGACAAATTTCAATCCAAACCTGGGGAGAGCCGGAACCATCCGTACTGTCAGAGTTTCCATAGTCCTTTTTATGGTCTGTCGCAGAGCGCTTCTGTAAACGATTAATAACTGCACTGGTTTCGAAAATGTAAAGTTTTTCATTAATCTTACCAGTCCCGGGATATGAATCAGGAATGAATTTAAGAACTCCGGTTGTATTGTAAACTAAAATGTAATTAATATAAGAGCTTATTTTATTGTTAATTACAGATTTTATTTTCACTCACCTGATGTTTCGGGATAATCCGTTAATTATTCGGGAATCATTTAAATGATGAATAAACACTTCGCAGCTTTTCTCAAAGATGAACTACTGCGCCACACAAAAATCAAAAGGCAGGAATGGTAAACAAAGCAACAAAGCAAAAAATAACCTAATAATTTAGTTTGATGATAACGTAATTCTCGTTTACTTTCGCTACAAGCAAAATATTAGTTTGCTAACATGTCCGCTTGGCTTAATCAACCTAATATATTAGGTTGAATATTCAGCTCCACGTCGATTTTATTCAACCTAACTTTTGGTAAAAACAAACTATATGATTGTTAAGAACAATAAATAACGTAGTTGATAACAACCAAAAACAAGGTTGTTTCCTAATAATGTCCTTAGGTAGGAACAACCAAGTGACATATTCACTTACAACAAAAAATGTGACTTTGAAATTATAAAATACAATTTTTGAACAACCATTTTATTAGTTTGAAAAACAACCAAGATTTTATTTGTTCCAAACTACATCGATTTTTCTCCGTGCACTAATGAGTGGAGCTTTTTTGTCGACCATTCAAAGCTTTTAACAGTGTTTACATTCGATGAGAAAATCTTATTAGAATCGTATGTTTACGATTCCAATAAGATTCCAATAAGATTTTCCCATTGAACCATCATTGACTGAAATTTTATTCAACCGTTATTTTGAAGATAGAATTTTGATTTTTTTTTGTCACGCGAAAATTGATTTTTTCGTTAACCGTGTGTTGGACGTACTTCGAACATATTGCGCTGGATAGAGGGCCAGATCTGCTGTCCAGCGCATTACGTCCGACGTTATGTTTCACATATTCATTTGAAGAAAAAATTATTGTTTTAACCGCGACGACAATAGACTTACGTGAAGGTAGGATTAATCCGTTAAATGAAAAAATAATTGAAGATCAAATTAGATTAGAACTAACAAAATTAGTTAGAAACAGTAACGTTACTGCAAGTATAACAATAGCTGGAAATTCAATCCTTATTAATACATTTTTTCGTGAAAATTAACCCTTATGTGACCGGCAGGGTACTCGGGTACCTTTTTCGATTTTGAATCTCGATATTTAAATTATTATTGAGAATAGGAAGTAGAAACTCTGCTAGATCCAAGAACTCGTAAATATTATCTAATTAATGTATGTATCTATTAATGGGGTTGACCGAATTTTCAAGTGAGGAGGGTCAGGGGAGTGGCTTTTGTTTTTTTTTATTACGTGGAATGCCGCCAAGGTACCCGGGTACCCACGAAACTGAAATGATCATATCTTCGTCAATTTTTCATCGTTTTTTCGAAAGCATGTGCTTATTGAAGATTGAAGCCCACATTGTTGAGCCTGGGATACCGTAAAGTAGCCATGGCCAGCCAGTACCCCCACGGGAAGCCTGATCTGGAATCGCAGCTTCAAAGTCAACACATTTTATGATCCCAGGCTGATCAGACACTATATGCTGAAGCAATTGAGGCAAGATTGATACCGATATTGCTACTAACCTACCGAAAATCCCGAGCATTGTTTTGTATAAAAACATGGGCGAAATCCGGATTTTCACCTACGGTGATCGGACCGGTCCAACCAAATATTATGTTTCCAGTTCAAAACCGAATTAGCGACATTTTTTTTTACTTCCGCTGCTTTTGCCTTGCGTTAAACACTATGTCGGAAGTATGGCGCTGTATAGAGTACCAGGTGTACAATACAGCGCCCCACTTCCGACATTGTGTTTAACGTAAGACAAAAGCAGCGGAAGTAAAAAAAAAAATGTCGCTAATTCGGTTTTGAACTGGAAACATAATATTATCTCGATAGGTAATGAGTTTGTGAGTTGAAGGAGTTGAATGAGCCAAAAAAAAATCGGTGGAAAATTGACGGAGATATGATCATTTCAGTTTCCTGGGTACCCGGGTACCCTATTGACATTCTAAGGGAGTTTTTTTTATTGCTGGCCACACTACGGTTAATGCAAAACTGCAAAGGTGATTTTTTCAACGGTTGGAAGTTAAATTTAATTATTTATTTATTGTAACGACCTCCATCTAACAAAATGTCTTTAATTAATTTATTAATTACTAGCTGTACCCGGCAAACTTTGTCTTGCCTACTGCGTTTTTTGACGTTTCAAGTTTCTAGCCAAGCCCAAGTAGCCGGTGGAAGAGGTATAGAAAATCGATTTTGAAAACTCTCAATTTGTCCATGTTTTAGGCCTCATAAACCTTCCATGGGTGAAAACTAACAGAACAAAACTAAGACGACCAAAATCGGACCTTCCGTTCGCAAGTTATGCGCGGTCTCACGTATGCCACTGCATTTTTATATAGATAGAATATAGATTAAATGGTGTAATTTTCAGATTATATATCTCACAAAACGCAAAAAATTGCAACCTGATTTTTTTAGCAAATACACATTCATACATACTAGGCATACAGGGCATACATTGTTGTACATACTGTCGAACATTTTGAGAGGCACCACCTTTATTAATACACTGAAAAAAGTTTTCACATTGTTTTCATCTGATTTTCAAATGGACTGTTTTCATATGCGTGTCCATTGAATTATATGGAAATATCACATAGATTTTGCGAAGTTATGTGATTTTTCAATAGAAACTATGTGATTTCCTAATGTTTTCCATATACCGCATTAATTTCATGTGATATTTCCGAAGAAATTTTCATCGGTAAACCCAATAACAGTTATATAGCCAAACTAATGGAAATTTTCCATTGGATATGTGATTTATTTTTTCAGTGTACTATTACAAAAGATCAAATATTTCAAAAACACCAAAACATACCTCTTGATGTGTATTTGCTAAAAATTTAAGATTGCGATTTTTGCGATCTGTGAGATATTATAATCTGAAAATTAAAATAACGGTTGAATTGAATTTCAGTCAACGAGGGTTCAATAGGAAAAGCTGTTGTTTACGATTCCAATAAGATTCCAATAAGATTTTCTTATCGAATGTCGAACACTGTTGAAAGCTTTAAATCGACACTGATTTTTCATTAGGGCCTAACTGACATTTTCGAATTCTCTTCATCGATCCTCTCTTTGTGTTATTACAGAATGTATATTGAGTTTTCCAAAGATTTTTTTGGTTGAAATGCGAAGAAGACGACTACAT
Source organism: Aedes albopictus (assembly GCF_035046485.1). Taxonomy (NCBI): domain Eukaryota; kingdom Metazoa; phylum Arthropoda; class Insecta; order Diptera; family Culicidae; genus Aedes; species Aedes albopictus. The sequence goes on from NC_085137.1 coordinate 408,682,580, forward strand.
CTTGCTATAGAAACAAAGAGAATAGTGATTTTGTTTGTTTTGATCAAGTTATTAGCGAAAGAGAGAGTCGACGAAGAGAAATCGGTCAAGTCAGTTAGGCCCTTATGAAAAATCATTGTCGAAATGATCGACAAAAAAGCTCCACTCATTAGTGTCATTCGTATGTCGATCCTGCCGGCATGCACAGGCTAATACTTATCTCGTATTCGTAAAAAACCAGTGCTCCTTCCCATGTATACGTAGAGGTTTTGTAAACGCCTCCGTTGCAGGAGCTTCCTTTTAGACTTCCTACGATTAGCGTTTCTCCTCGGGTCGTGCTGTTACGACGGATCTCTCGAATTTTGTTATTCTCTGATAACGAAACTGATCCTAGTATTTGAGCCAGTTTACATTCATCCGGGGTAAATTCTTTGACGATGTATGCGTACCCGTGTTCATAATCCGACGTATGAGAATACATACCACAGTGTCTGATTGAGCGTTTTATTATTACCTTGCATTGGTGTATTTTTACTAAGACCTTAGGGCTGCGTTGAAGGACCTGTATTCTGGTTTCCGTTGTTGTAAGGTTCCTCGCCGGTGGGATACACGATGCTACGTCCATTAGAGAATAGCTAGTGATGTTAATGTCATTATTGGCGCAATCACACGCAATGAGCCCCTTTAGTTCGCTTCCTAATACGTGTGCGAAACACAATATCAGCATAAAAACTGTTATTGTCCATGGTGTGATGTTCAATACGCGGTGTCCGTCGGTTCTTCGGTTTACTTCCTTGAACGTTTTGTTCAATTTATTATCTGTGGTTACCTTCATGTGTTTGGTCGTAGCGGTTAGTCCACAGTGCGCCCATGTACATGGTGCGATTCTCTTTTTTACTTTTCTTCTTGATTTTTTCGATGATTCTGAGTTTTGCGGTCGTCATTCAATGTTGTTATGGATGCGTCAACGTTTTCGGTATCTCTTTTCGTCTTCTTCGTCGCTGATTTTGTTATCGTCGTTGTTTCTTCCGTTTCTATTTCGCTGTGTTCTGTTGTCTGCACCGTCGTTGTCCCCACTGATGTCTCGTTGAACTCTGTCTGCGTCGGCGTTGCCTGCACTATTGAAGATGCGCTGGATCCCGAAGTCTGCGTCGTCGTGGCCGCTGCTGCTACTTTGTTGAACTCCATCTGCTTCGTTGTTGCCTGCACCGCTGATGGTGCACTGGATTCCGAGGTATGCGTCGTCGTTGCCTCTGCTGCTGCTTTGTTGGACTCCGTCTGCTTCGTTGTTACCTGCACCGCTGATGGTGCACTGGATTCCGAGGTATGCGTCGTCGTTGTCGTGGTCGGTGTTTGCATTTTCGTTTCATCGCGGTTGTAGACATCAAGCACTGCGACGCTAGTGGCGGCTCGATGGTAGATTCCGTTCGAAGTCTTAATCTTTACCGACCTCACTTGCTTGTCTCTTGCTTCCATTATCTCGATTACTCGTCCTTTCAGCCACTGACCCCGTTCATTGTCGTTATCTGCTATGACTACGATGTCGTTGACTCGTATTGGTTCAACCTTTTTGTTCCATTTAGGGCGTTGAGCTATAAGCGGTAGATATTCGTTATGCCATCGCCTCCAGAAGTATTTACCGTAATGTATAGCGAGTCTCCAGTGTTTTCTTTCCAAATCGTTGGTCTTAAAGGAGAATGGTAATGCGAATCTCCCTGATCGACCAATTAGTATGTGGAAGGGAGTTATTACCTCGTCGTCCTCACTGTCTAATGGTATATTCGTTAGTGGGCGAGAATTTAAGAAGTATTCTGCTTGTATCAAGGCTCCTCGTAGTACTTCCGCAGTAGGAGGTGATCGGTTTTGCCGTGATCCAATCATTTCCTTCAGATTATCTTTGATGATCCGAATTAATCTTTCCCAAGCTCCTCCGAAGTGTGGAGCTCTTGGTGGATTGAAGTGCCATGATAGTTCTAACTTGATGGCTTGCCCGCTTGTCATTTTCTTATTCACTTCTTCGAGTAGCTCTCGTAGTTCTCTTTCTGCTCCGACAAAATTTGTTCCATTGTCGCTATAAAGATGTGACACCTTTCCTCTGCGGTTTTGGAGGTTCATGAAGCACAACAAAAAGGCGTCGGTATCGAGCTTAGCTGCTAGCTCAATATGGACGGCTCTTGTTGACATGCAGGTAAATATTGCACCCCATCGTTTTTCCCTTGATCGGTTTACCGCTACTTCGAAAGGGCCAAAGTAGTCTACTCCCGTATGGGTGAAAGGGTATATGAACGAGTCTGTTCGACACGATGGTAGGGCAGCCATCATTGGGGCCTTTGCGTTGATACAGTGTTGGCAGCGCGCTTTTACATATTGAAGTGCCGCGCTTAGACCGATTATGAAGTACTTTTGCTGTAGAGCCGCTTGTACTGCCTTGTCAGCATGGTGGTTGAACATTTCATGATACCACTTCACGATGAGGTTAGTGATATGGTGTCCCTTTGGTAAGATGATCGGTTTCCTTGTTGCCTTGGGAATATTTTCAGCGTATACCAGTCTACTATGGGAACGCATTATCCCTTGATCGTCGAGCTCGGGGTTCAGTTTAGAGAGCGGCCCAATCGTAGTTAATTCCTGGTTCTCTTCTAAATCCTTCACCTCGTCCGGGTAAATGTCTCGCTGGGCCTTCTTGTATAATATGTTTTCAGCCTTAATTCTTTCGGTCATGGTGAAAGCAGCGGCGTCATGGTCGCATTTTTTTCCGCAGTCAAGTTCGCAGATTGTGAACAATCCTCGGTACTCACTTTACGTAATTTATGTTTAGTCCCTTACTGTCAGAGCTGTCAGATCAGTGTAACACGCTAAATAAAATTTACACAAAAGGCAATTTACACGGAAAAAAATACACGGTTATGAATATTTATTGGGTACCGGACTGGTCACCGAAAATTTGATCGTTTCTTTGGTACATAGAGGTCTTGAAATTAGTCTATGGTGAAAGCCTTTGTGAAGTTGGCTCGGTTTATTCCGAATTGAATAATTTTGAGTATCATACAGATACAGAATAAAAGTTTCCACCAACATGAGAATCTTTCTTCTTGTACACAGTCCTCTTGCTGGCTATGAATTCCGACGAATTTCGCTTCTTCATCTGTTTCAGTAGACTCTGTTTGGGGCCAGTCCTTTTCTTGTAGTTTCAGGAATGGTGGTCCTGGGATCCATATGGATTCCTTCGTCGACGGTTTCGTGCCTTCGTCTGCGGGGTTATCAGCACTTGGTACCCATCTCCATTGATCCATAGTGGTTGAATCAAGGATTTCACCTATTCGATGGGCCACGAACGGTTTATATTTTCTGTGCTCTGAGTTTATCCAAGCGAGTACTGTTTTCGAGTCTGACTAATATGTTGATTTAGTAACCTTAAGCCGTGTTTCCCTTTTTATAGTGTCGGTCAGCCGTACTCCTAATAATGCTGCTTGCAACTCCAGGCGTGGAATGGATAGTGCCTTAATCGGTGCGACTCTTGACTTCGCAGCGACTAAGCGTACAGAGGGTGTTCCTCCAGTGGAGCTTCTGCAGTATACAACTGCTGCGAAGGCCTTTTCTGAGGCGTCGACAAACGTGTGTAGTTCTACTTGTGATCCTGTGTTTTCTAACATCCATCTCGGAATTCTGACGTGCTTCGATGCTTCGATTTGTTCCAGCCAATTTTCCCAAACTTGTTGCTGCCTTACGGATATTGATTTATCCCACTCAGACGTTTCCTTATGTAGGTCTTGAAGCAATATTTTTCCATGTATTGTAATGTTAGATATTAGACCTAACGGATCAAATACGCTCATCACAAACGAGAGTACTTCTCTTTTCGTTGGTTGTCTTATCTTACAATATACCTCTTGAGGCAGTCTCTCGAGTTTCACTTGAAATCCAATGCTGTCTTTGTTGGTGTTCCAGTATCCAGCTTTCCACGCTGGCCATAATGGCGGATGCTATAAAAAAATTGACAAGATCTGTGCCCCACACTGAACTGAAATTTGAATACAAAATCTTAGCAAACCTTGACTTTCGCAGAAAATATGTTGTCACCTAGTTACCTCAGCCGAGAAAAGGAAACTTGTTTTCTTCTGCTTTGCAGAAAACTTTAAATTACCTATTTAACAGTTCAATTCTTCTATCTAATATATTTTCTGTTCTAGATTCATGGCGAATAAGATTATGTTGATATCACGAACGTGCTTTGGATGACTATTAGTCTGGTGAAGTGTCTGTAAAGTGAAGGATTCGATAGCCATATCTGGCGCAACTTCTGTCCAATTCCGGCGTGTGGTGGACATTTTTCGATTAGCCTTTGTGGGTATCTTGAACTGATGGGCTTCTTTAGCAAGCGGTCAACCACGATCAACCCTCCCCTCCCCATGGTGCTATAAGCCTCTGTAAGACATTGAGACGATTTTGGACAAGTTTATTTGTCTCAAGCATTCCAAGTTTAAGATACACAATAGAAAGTACGTATTTGTATATGTGTATCATGATTTCATAAAATCTTAATCATCAAATAAACGATCAACAACTGTTTGGTATTGGTATCTTTTTATTCAATCTATTTCATTGGTGTTCTGGCATACTGATATTCATTGATCTTTTAGAAATCACAGAAGATATCGAACGTTTCCCAAATAAAATAACGTTGAATCTTGAAGTGTCAACAAAGCAGCAGAAGTGGGTTTTCGGGAAATGTATGCAACGTTCATAGTTTGCTTGCGGAATCAGCTCCACAGCTTCGCAATAACAACCTTCTTTCGATTCTCAACGATAGAAAAGCTCTCAGATCGATGAACTTTGAGCTGGGTAAATTTTGTCTTGGATTTTGTAGTGCTACTTTAACCGCTTGATAATAAGGCAGATTTCTGGAGGAACGACATAGACCGTCAATTATGTGGGTATGCAGCACTTGGACATCAGTGGTAGGGGTATTTCTACCTAATCCTTCACCCTACAGGAAGTTCACAGTACCAATAGCCATCCAGAGAACGGACATGATATGGACATAAATCCATTCACAATGAATCTAGAAAAGAAAATGTATGATAAGATGATAAAATATATTCTTGAGTAAACTAAATAATTAAACGTTTGCCGTAAATCCCAGGAAATCAAGATATGTTTCTCTGTTGGCAGGTGACTAGGCGACAGCAAGTCTATATTCAAAAATCCAGGCTTGCTAAGAAAACTTTTCTCAAATTTCAGTTCAGTGTGGGGCACAGATCTTGTCAAATTTTTTATAGCATCCGCCATTATGGCCAGGGTGGAAAGCTGGATACCCCAAGTATCTTTTCGGAGACGTCCTCCTTGTTTTCGATGTACTTCATGGGTTCGATCTCGCGTCTTTCCTTCGGTATAGTTTCCAGCAAGCGTTTGTCATTTGAGCAGAATTTAGTGATATAGAAACCTCCTTCGTTGTGCGCCTTGATAACTTGGTTGACGGTTTTTATGGCATCTTCTAGCGAGTTGAAGCTATCCTCGTAGTCATCGACATAATGTTGATTGATAATCGGTGACAGCGCTAATGAATATTTATCCTTTAAACGCCCCGCGTTGTGGTTCTTCACTACTTGTGCGCATGACGGAGAGCAAGTTGAACCGAAAGTCATAACTTGCATGACATACATGTCGGGGTAGCGCTGCTGATCGCAGTCTCGCCACAGGAATCTTTGCGCGTTTTGATCCTCCTTTCTTATTCGAATCTGGTGAAACATCTCTTTGATGTCGCCACAGACCGCGTATTTTCCTTCACGGAATCTAATAAGGATTCCGAATAGTGATGCTGTACTATCCGGTCCAGATAACATCGCCGTGTTGAAGGATTGTCCGTTTATTTTGGATGCCGCGTCGAAGACCAATCTTGGTTTGGGCGGATCCTTATTTTTGTTGATAATTATGAAATGCGGTAAATAATATAGATGCTTTACTTCCGCAATCATTTCAACAGGTTTGAGCTTCCTGGCATATCCCTTCGCGACATAGTCGTGAATTGTTTGCCTTGCCCACTTTTCTAACGCTGGATCTTGTTTGAGTTTGTTCTCTAGCCCCATAAGACGTTTAAATGCCACATCGTAACTACGTGGGAATTCATGGTTGTCTTGCTTCCAGAGTAATCCAATCTCGTATTTTCCGTCCGAGTAGTGTAGGGTTCTTCGTACGATTTCATTAGCCCGTTTGTCATCTTCCGATTTTGGGAGCTCCGTAACACTCTTGACCCCGAAGTCCTCGACGGAGAAGTAGCCGTCCATCAGCTGGCGCAGCGTGTCTACCTCCGAGTTGACCATCGCGTAGTTCCTTTCGTTATTTGATGATAGGCCACCGTATATCAGCCATCCAAGTTTGGTTCGCATTGCAATCGGCTCCCCCGGGTGTCCCCAACGATGTTCGTGACCTATAAGCAGAAAACTATGATTTAGCCCTAGCATTATAGTGGGTTTAATTTTATTAAAACTTTGTAGTGGTAATCCCTGCAAATGAGGATATTCTTCGCACAATTTCTCGTAGTCCCTAGATTGAGACGGTAATCCGAGGTTTTTTATCGTTCTAACGTCTCTCAGGAAGTAACTCTTTCTTGTACTACCCCTTATGTACAATTGAACGTTGCGGCTTTCGTTGTTATCAGTTGTAAGATTCTGCGTCCATGCCAGTTGTAGTGGCCTTGCTGTCCCAGTCAAATTCAGTTGTTGAGCTATATCCGCTTCCATTAGTGTCAAGGATGACCCTGGGTCTAGAAATGCATACGTTTCAATGTATCTATCCTTGTTACGCAGGGTGACTGGTAGAATTTGATAGTGTATTGAAGGACGACTAGTACCCTCTGTATGCTTGTTTACTGCATAAACCTCGGGTTGGTTTCCGCCTGGGTTGACGTGAAGTATTGGATGATGCTTCCTTTGACATCCATTCACATTGCATGCCTTGCTCCTGGGACAGTTAAGTAAGTCATGATTAGATGATGTCAAGCATCCAAAACACAAACGTTCCTTTTGTGCTAGTTTAATTCTGTCGTCTGCCTTCATCCTTTTGAACGTATAACATTCCCATATTTTATGAGGGTGTGATCGTTTACAACACGTGCAAACTTTTTTTGCATTTGATGTTACCCTTCTTAACTTTTGCTCATGGTGATTTACTAAAACCTTTTGATGTTGATTATGTGGATTATCTATCATCATTGCCCTTGCGATTCTGGCGAATGGTTTTAGCCACTGTTCTAAATCATCCAATGTTTGAACAGCGAGTTGATTCTGTGCGTTCAGATAATATTCGGTTCTTTTGACCTGAATATTGTACGGAAGCCTTTTAATTAAGTCTTCTACTAGCCTGTGATCCGTAAAATATTCCTCCTTGTTTATCAATTTGATGTTGTTGACGAGGTTCTCGAGGGCATTTGCCATTTCAATGACGACTGTTCTTGAGTCCCTTCTAATCCTTAGTAGGTCGGCTAACAGTTCTTTGTATATTTGGTCCGATCTGCCGAAGTGTTCTTCAAGACGAAGCATTATGTCTGGAACGTTTTCCGGGTCCATCATAAGCTGTTGTACACTTTTAGCGGCCGCACCATATAGCACTTGTTGGAGTCTATTCAGATTTTCTAAGTTATTAAATGCTCCTTCTTGCGATGTTTGGTCGAAAGCCCTTTTAAAGTTTGGCCATTCCTTGGCCGATCCACCGAATTTTGGTAAACGCATCAACGCCTGCCGCTTTAAATAGATAGTCCAATCTTCTTCTTCTCCGCCCTCAATTTTCATCCCGATTCTGGATAGTGCTTGTGTCATATCATTCATCGTTCTTTGTTGGTTATGTATGATTCTTTCGAAGAATGCTTCAGTCGGGTTATTCGCGGTAGCTGATGCCGCTTGATTTAGGCGAAGCAATTCTTTATCTATGACGCTACATTTGATGCATAGAAACCTCTCTTCCGGTGTTGGCTTCTTTTTTTATTTTCGCGCATGATGGATGGAACCATCTGTCGCACTCACAGCATGCGACCATATAAGCTTCCGTATCATCAGGATTTTGGCAAAGACGGCAGTTGCCGCTTTTATTCGTCACGAATGGATTTGACATCTTGATCTATCCTTGTATTAAACCCCTGATTAAACCTGAATCAGTAGTTGATACGTCTGTAGTCCTTTTGATCGGTTTGCAATCCTTAGATTACTTGTGTAGCTTTTATTGACGAGTTGTTACGTCCACTTCGATATCGTACTTGGTGTTCTCCGTTGAGGAGTTGGTGTGATCCCTTGACCACTGTTGCTGCTCCTTTGGCTGCTATGTACGTCTCTCCCGAGATCGTACTTGATGTCCTCCCTTGAGGAATTGGTGTGATCCCTTGACCACTGTTGCTGCTCCTTTGGCTGCTATGTACGTCTTTCCCGAGATCGTACTTGATGTCCTCCCTTGAGGAATTGGTGTGATCCCTTGACCACTGTTGCTGCTCCTTTGGCTGCTATGTACGTCTCTCCCAAGATCGTACTTGATGTCCTTCCTTGAGGAATTGGTGTGATCCCTTGACCACTGTTGCTGCTCCTTTGGCTGCTATGTACGTCTTTCCCGAGATCGTACTTGATGTCCTTCCTTGAGGAATTGGTGTGATCCCTTGACCACTGTTGCTGCTTTTTTGGCTGCTATGTACGTCTCTCCCGAGATCGTACTTGATGTCCTTCCTTGAGGAATTGGTGTGATCCCTTGACCACTGTTGCTGCTCCTTTGGCTGCTATGTACGTCTTTTCCGAGATCGTACTTGATGTCCTTCCTTGAGGAATTGGTGTGATCCCTTATTCCTTTATAAGTACTGCTGTTTACCTAATCCGTATCCTTTCCCAACATGCAATATGGTGTTCACGACTCACTTTCACTGCTGCGGTTACGCGATTATTACGCAAGGAACTAACGCGAGTGGTAGTCAGAATTTTTACTGATAGCACGATAGATACGCGCACGAATGAGTGCTTGTCGGATTATCGGATTAGTTATCACTTTTGGCTGATTAGTAGTTTAATAATATAAAGGGGTTTGGCTTACCTGATTTTGAGGCTTCTCGTTTACCTCTTTGCTGGTCTGGGTCCTGGTCCTTCCGATTTGTTTGACACTTCTAACAGCGGTACGATTAGTTTTTTTTGGAATACACTGAATTTAGAAACGCTTATTCGCGCGTTTTGGAAGTTTGATTTCTCTTTGCTTCGAAACACTTTGATGGTATACTTGTGCTCGTGGGGTGTTTTCCCACAGTACGAGTTGGAATTTTTTTGTCTCGTACACTTCGCCGGCACTAAGTGGAGTTCTATTCCACTGTTTGTATTCTTCGCTGTCCTTTAATTGTTCAAACTTCCGGTCGATCTCACGGAAGTAAGGTAATTAATTTCCTCGCTCAGATTGGACATATTGTTCACTGCACTGCACTATTTTTTTTTACTCTGCTGTTTTCGGCAACAGCAACGCCTTACAGTTCGTATAAGAGATTACGATTAATCTCCCGTTTCTGGAGCCACCATGTAAGATTACGGTACCGCGTAACTCGCGCGAAGGTTCGAGTATTTACGCGAATGGCCGTATCTTGCCAATTTCAAATCACTCGCGAATCGATCAGGTTACTTCAAGAAGTGCCTGACGAAATTGGTGTGATTTAGACGACACACGAAAGTAAAGCGTACTGTTTCAGCCCTCAGACTAATCAGCCTAGTATACCTAGTAACTGAAAGTGGAGGGTGAAGTAGTCCGCTTGACCTTTCTTAGAATAAGACCTTGTTCCGTCGAAATGATACTCGCCTAAACGAGTAATCCACAATCGAAGGGGAACGAGATCTTATTAACGCGTGTCCGTATCCGGATTGTTGTTGTTCGAAAATCCAACGTATTGCCTACGTCCCTCAGACTAATCAGCCTAGTATATACCTAGTAACTGAAAGTGGAGGTCGAGGCTGCCCGTAAGATCTTCTAGCGTGAAACTCTACTCCGTCGAAACGATACTCGCCTGGACGAGTAATCTACGATCGAAAGGAGCACAGCCTTACGCGTACTTGCCTTGGCGTGGAAGCTGGGAGAATCGGTCTTCTGGATACTTCAGACTAATCAGCCTAGTATATACCTAGTAACTGAAAGTGGAGGTCGAGGCTGCCCGTAAGATCTTCTAGCGTGAAACTCTACTCCGTCGAAACGATACTCGCCTGGACGAGTAATCTACGATCGAAAGGAGCACAGCCTTACGCGTACTTGCCTTGGCGTGGAAGCTGGGAGAATCGGTCTTCTGGATACTTCAGACTGTCAGGCTAGTACGCCTAGTACCTGACGGTGGAAGCTCGAGGTAGACGATTTACCCTGCAACCGGGAAGATCAATCTTTTAGATCCTTCAGACTGTCAGGCTAGTATGCCTAGTACCTGACGGTGGAAGTTCGTGGAAGATGGTCTTTCCCAGAATGTTCAAGTTCCATTCAATCTGAATGGAAATTGATTGCTAGCCTTACCAAAGGTATTTCTTTCGAGGAACGATGTTTACCGGTTCGATGTTAAAACGTTACTGCATGTATTTCGAGAATTGCCTTATATATCTTAGTTTCGAACCTAATTCTAGAATGCGAAGGGACGGCAAATGGTACAATTGTTTTTTTTTAGGTATTTTTGTCACGCTTGATAATAAATTTCCAATTTTACGATCTTTCAATAGTCTATTTTACGAAACGACAACAGTGTTGATACTGATATTAACACTCACGGGCTTGGGCGCAACCTCCTGTCAAATTTTCATTCATGAAATGAGCGATCAGCTGATCCGAAACGTCTCGTAAAATGGCTCATTTCGTGGGCGTCAGCCCTTTTTTCTCGACGTTGGGATGCATTTATTCCTTCCCACCTATTCCTGCTATTATGTAACCCAGCCACTGGCCTTAACCGATTGTTGTCGTGGCGGACACCTACCTTCTTAGAATTTTACCGAAACTCTAGCTCTGGCCTAACCGGCGCATAATAATGCAATCGTGCCCTACGCCTTTCCTTTCTCAATGTGTACACTGCGTATATCCAGAACTATACGAGTACCTGGCTCGAGTACACACTTAAAAACGATTCTTGAGCTCGGCAGAAAAAAATGCTGATCCAAAACGGCAAAACCCAATTTTGCTGATATCTCGGCAATCAAAACATTTTTTCCGAAATTGACTAAAATTTTTTACCGAAATTTCAGTAAACCATCTCATTTTACCGAAAATTGGCAAATTACTTTGCTGAATCTACCAGCAAACAGAGATAATGCCGAAATCGGCAAATCCGTTTGCCGAGATTCAGCAATACATCTGTCATTTTTTCACTCGTCAGTTTTTTGTCAATCATAATAAAATCAAACTGTTCCCCAGTGTCCGACAAACATTTTGTATTTTATAGTGGAAAAAGTGCAAATAAAGTAAATTTTCGGTTATTTACAGAAGGTAGATGTGACACGCAGAAAAATCTATTTTAAAATCAAAAATATTTGAGGCAAATTCAAATAAATTGTCAATTTGTTCTGGCCACAAAAATAAAACTGTTTGGAGCAAATCGAACGTCACATTTGAAGCTAATGAAATCCATGTTTGAAACAAAAATGCATCTTCTGACAGATTATGTTAGAAATAAATGTAAATATTTTTGTTTTTTTTTGTGCAGGTCGGCCCTACGGAAATATTTGTTTTCCCATTGAACTTATAAAGTCATTTCCTTCGCTGGAAAAATCCACCTCCGGTGTTGTACTTCCAATGCCAACATCATGTATATATCTATTAGATAACATACGCTCCCGACAAGAACGGGATTTCGTGAAGACTTTCGGTGAACCTTGCCTTTTTTGCAGGAGGAAATTTTGTTTGATGTTGCAGCTGGAACTTGTGAGTTTTGTTTATGATCTCGAGCGCGGAACGGGGGGCTCCTCAATGGGTATCGTCGCAATAAATGTGTAATTGAGTTAGTTTTAAAAATTAAAATTTTAGTTTTAAACATTTTATCAATTTACCGAATAAACATGAATATTTTTGTTTCAAACGAACGAAATTTGTCTCCGTGGAGGACTCATGATATGTTCAGTGTGTATAGTTTTTATTTCGATTTATTTTGCAGAAAATGCCAACTTCTGTTTCCTACTGCTGCTGCCTCCAACCAAATCTTGGTTATGTGCGGAAAAACTTCAGCGTTCTTCTCCTCCAATATTCTTCTGCCAAGGATTCTTCAGGACTTTAAATACATCTTTTAACTGGATTAACTCAATAAAGGAAACATTTAGTGCAAAACTCTCGAGTCATAAATACACACGATTATTCCAGCACGTCCCCGGTGGTGGATTGGTCTCTCCTTGATACAACAATAAATAAAAATATGATTACCGAGAATCAGCATTTTTCGCCTGGAATGCCGAGAAATCAGCAATATTTTTTGCTGAGAATCTCGGCAAAAAATGACAATCTTGTTTTTTGTGGTTGCCGAAAAGCTCGGCAAAATTGATTTTTGCCGAGGCGATTGCCCAGCACTCAGCGGTGCCAATCTCGGCAATCGTTTTGCCGAGGTTCGGCAAAAAAATCTTAGTGTGTACGGCCGGCGCATAATAAGTATGAACGGATCGGACCCTGCATCTCCCCCGGGGCGTGCGCCGCATGACAAGTGTTATTATCAACACTTTCTCTTTCGTTCGTTCTCTTTTTTGGTTGAATGGTGGGATCGTCAAGGATCGAATCTCTACCTGGTTCACTTGTTTGGTTGTTGTGGGATGGATTATTGATGCTTGTTTTTTTTTAAGGATCATTACTTATGATTGGTTCGAATTATTGCGATATGGTTTGCGCTCCATAATTTGCTAATAATATCGTCGCGTTCTTAACACCACATACATAATTAAGAAGTAAAATAATAGGAATGAATAAATCGGCACCAACATTTCAAAAGGGCGTAACTGCTTTTGCACCCAAGTAACCAAAAGTTCAGATAAAAGGGTACTTTATAAGCTAAGCAGCTTGTTCGAGGTTGCTCATTAGCCTTCTAAGCAGCTTCATTTTTAAGTAATTTTGGAACTTGAAAGTTCACATAAGCACGCTGGATAGCTTTCTAAGCAGCTTCTGACAGAACTTTGACAAAATTCATGCAGAAAAAAATGTGTTTTTCAGAATCACAACCCTGATGGTGGTCTTGTGATTCATGTCTGGAAATTGCTTCTGATAATTATATTTTCACACATGTCGACTGCTATGTAGATTTGAACTGGATCCTACTGCGTGATAGCATACCGTCTTACCGCTGCGCTGCTGAAGAGACACTTGACAAAGTCAAACTAACTTCACTACTGTACAAATGTGCAAAACTAGCTGCCGACAGAAAATCGATTCAAGTCAGACTTTACCTGCTGTTCACTCAATCGCAACTGTAGTACTGTGGTAGAGCGTAGGGTTCTCACGCAGCGACTACCGGTTCGAATACGATGGGCGGCATTTTTTTTTTTTTTTTGTTCAAGCCTAGTATTCATTGATTTGATAAATTCATATTTGTCTTTTATTCGTGTATGCTTAAACAGTTGTTTTCTGTAAAAGAAATAAATTTAATCTTCATTGAAACACAATGCTACTGAACTGAACTTCTATGAACTTGAAAGTTCCGACAAAGTTCCGAGTACATAGCATCTTCAGCAGCTTTAAAGTTCGGCGAAGTTCAGATAAAGTTCCGAATGGAACTTTCTGGCTGCTTAAGAGGCTAACAATGAGCCTTGCCGGAACTTGTGACCGAAGTTCCAGCAAGGCTCATCGTTAGCCTCTTAAGCAGCCAGAAAGTTCCATTTGGAACTTTATCTGAACTTCGCGGAACTTGAAAGTGCATTTTGTCATGGGAAGCGGAACTTTTGGTTACTTGGGTTCTTTCATTTTTGTTTTACCTGAAACTTTGTAGAAGAATATATTAGCGTAGAATCAATAGTTAAGTCAACAGAAGGCAGCAAACGCAACTCTCCACGGCGTGAATAAAATTTACATTCACCGCGTGGAGAGTTGCCTTCACTGCTCGCTCACGACTTTGGTATGCGTGTGCGACCCCAATATTATTCGGCAAAGTTTTAGATAAAACTACAGTAGACGTTCGATAACTGCAACATGTTTACGTTTCACTTAGCAAATGAAATTCGATAACTGCAACAACTGACAGACGTCAAAGAATTGTCAGTTGTTGCAGAATGCAACCAATGTGCATACGGAAAACATCGCACTGCAACAAAAGTGCATGCGAAAAACATCGCATCATTGTTGACATTAAGTTTTGACGGATAGCGGTGCGATAACTGCAAAATTGTTGCACTTAGCGGACTTCCAGTTAAAAAGCATTGCAGTTAAAGCGTTTGCACCGAGCGAACGTCTACTGTATTTATGTGCTACTAAGCACAGTTAAATTTTCCTTTTTTACCACGATTGAAAATATACAATGTTTTTCACATCAAAACAATTGTGCTAGATCATCCAAATCAACCGTAGGTATGCAAGACCTTCTATCACACACACTAAACTTTTTAACAGTAACAGAAACAATCCTTTTAATATAGAACAATAGTCTTCTCAAAAGTGTGCGTGACATCATCATTGATTTGTTTTCGGTATGGATCATAAATAATTATCTTCGAATTATATTTCATACGGTAACCGATTGTGTAACTCTGTGGTGACCATTTTTTAGTGTTTTCCGTTGCAAGCTATCTTGGCATAAACCGCTAGAAATTATAAATGAACAATTTCCTAGACATCAACAGTTTGAGAGATGGTTGAAAATTGATTTTGTATTGTTCGTGCAGTTGAAAATCGGAATTTTTGACACGCGAAAATCGATGTTTCTCCTAAACCGTGTGTCGGACGTACGTCGGGCACAGTGCGCTGGATACAGGGCCAGGTCCGCTGTCCAGCGCACTACGTCCGACGTTAGCTTTCACGAACGGATTTTGAGAAAATTCGATTGTCGGGTGTGAGGAAACTTCGGGTTTCAACCGCGACGACAATACTTGGGTTTTGTATATTTTCGATGATCAATATCAATATTGTTAAACTATAGGGTAACATTAACTCAAATGTTAACAATATTACAAAAAACTAACATAACGTTCGAACTATATGTCAAGTTGTTTTTTACTATGCGGGAAAGTTTGCCGGGCCAGCTATCCACTTATCCGCGAACGGTAATGGCGGCGGCGGGCATAGCCAACCGATTCGAATTTTGACGTTTCTTGGGGATCACAATCGGTTGGCGCCACCGAACGGTGGGTGAAGGGGTGAGAAGGAGAATGAAACTGTTTTGACTTTACCCCAAGAAACGTCAACATCCGAACCGAATAGTTATGCCCGCCGCCGCCATTACCGGTCGTGGATAAGTGGATAGCATTAAATAAAAAAAACATCGCATCCGAGAGTCGCCCGTGGTCGTTTCGGTGCAGTGTATTTTGAACAACGCGCATCATAGCGATTTCGATGCCTTTCGACTTGCGGGGATAGAATCCTGTTTATAGATTTTTTTTCCCGATTTGAGGGGGTTAGAAACAAAGGGGCGTAAGTGACAAAAACACACTTTCGAGTGAATGAGGTTTAATGTTTTTTTTATCCATTTGTTTCATTGCAACAAAATGTATGAGTCGAAGTTTCAAAATCCACCTAATTTCCATCGATTTGTTGTAATTGTTCAAATAATCATCTTAAGAAAATTCCCGAAAGCTTGAAATGTGAAGAATTTTTTGGTAATGCTCAGCTCACAATCGACAAAAATGGTCACTTACACCCCTTTGCAGATGGCCCCTCATTTAGATTCCATCACTCGTCAGCTGTCGGTTCGCGTTTGGTGGAAGTGCATCGATTTTGCTATCAAATCTAATCTTATTTAACGTTCGCTCTGATACATATTAAATATTTGTGTTCCTTGCATACTTTGTGATTTGGACTTGTGGTTTGTAGACTGATGGAAGAATCCCAAGACAAAGCATCGGAGGTGATGTAGCTCTTGTCAAACGACTAATTACTCGATTCGACGAGAAAACTAGCATATTGTGATGGCTAATACCTAATTTAATGTTGTTTATTTTTCGATAGCCCTTCCCCGGGCCGACGGCCAGGAAGAAGCTGGAGAGGTATCAACGTGTACAGCATGAACAAGATGATGCCACTTCGGTTTCCAAGCGCAAGTATATCGCATGCTCTTCAGAAAGGTTTGTGAAGTTTTCATTCGACGACGTTTACAAGGTTTTTAATGATTATCCTAGTTTGAGATCAACCGGTGTGAGAACCAGAAGAATGGAGTCCCAAAGTCCGCCAAAGAAGAATGAAGATGAAGCCACTTCGATTACCAAGCCCAATGATATCCCAGGCTCTTCGAAAAGGTTTGTGAAATTTTCATTTGACGGTGTTTGCCAGTTTTCTAATGATTATTCTATTTTCAGGTCAACCAAAAGCCCGCCAAAGCAGTGCTGCCCTTGTGATGAGACCTTAAACCCAGAAGTTGAAAAACGTTGGATCTGGATCAAAGATAAAAATCAATACTTGTGTTCGAAATGCGGCGCTATTCCACCGGTCAGATCCCACACACCAACCGGCAACGACAGCTTGCCACAATCAGCCTTAAATTCAAGTCAACTAGCAAATCTTACCGATGAGAATAAAGACATCGAGAATGTTAAAAATGAGTCTACGGAACGTGAAGCAGATTCCTCCAAAATAACAGAATCTCCACAATTTAAGGCGAGTCCGCAGGTGAAAAAAGATGTGGCCCACAAAAACAGCAATCTCTGGGTATACTTTGGAATCCCCTTGGTGATTGTAATTGTTGCCATTGGGGCATATTATGCCATTGGGGCATGGTATGGCTCAAATTCCCTCAAGCAAACAGGATCCAGTTGCGAAAATTTTCTCCAACTTCGCTCCAAGTATCCCAAGATGGACGACGGGTTGTGGTCCACTTTGATCGTGGGCGTCAATCTATCCCTCAACCAGGACCCGGGCGAACCGGCCACTTTCATCTTCTTGTACAATTCCTCCAGCGTGGGTGAAATGCTCCTAGACGACGTCACTCGCATTGCCATCGATTGTTTCGGCAGCAAGGGAGCCATCTGGCGCACGAGCAACGACTTCAAATCAACCGAAATCGCCGAGGACTACGGAAACGTCCTGGATCGGCACCGGGAAGAGCTGAAATCGAAAAAGATCCTTGTGGTGCGGGATCTAGACCAAGTGCCCCCAACGGCGGCCAAGATATTCTTCACCATTTGCGACACGTACGAGCCGTTGGTCCACAAGGCGATGATATTCTTCACCATTGATATCTCCCGGCAGCCGGAGCAGGTTGTCGAGCAGGATCGCAGTGCCACCTCGATCGCCGAGGACATTTTGAAGGGCTTGTGGCGCAAGGAGCTGCAACCGAACACGCTGAATCCGCTGGTGGTGCGACTGACGGAAAACGTTTTCCGGATTGACTGATAACTATGGTATAATACTAGTAGCATGCAGCTGAAAGCTGAGCATGCCATACCGTAGAATGTAAGAAAATCTTGTTTAACGTGACATGAATTCACTATATATTTTATACTTTTCTATTATCATCCATTTGCTAGTATCATTGGTTTCCGAAAACGCCGTTCGGACTTAGTTCGGACATTTCTGAATGTTCGAGATGCGAGCTTAGTTAGACTACAGTATCAGTAATCAGGGCTCCTGGATTTTCACTTTCCATTTTCCTCCACACTCGAAGACAGCAGCGAACGATTGTCGCTTTAGTTTGTGTGTTTGCTTGTCAGCGTTTCATTTCGAGACCCGGATGCAAAATCTCTTCAGGTTGTGGGCACCTCGTTTAAAGAGAATTCCGGAATACCTCAACAGAATGGGGACAATTTCGCGAACTGGCAGTTCCGGATGAAGTTTCGGATGCGCTTGAAGAAGATGCACCAGTCGCCGCAGAGAAACGGAGAAAGCTTCTCAAGATGGACCGGAAGGTCAAGTCCTCACTAGTCAGCTTCATCTTGGACAAGAGTCTGGAGATAGTTTGGGAGAAACAAACGACCAAAGGCGATGTGAAAGGCACTGGTGGACATCTTCGCCAAGAAGTATGTGGCGAGCTAGACAGTTTTACGGAAGCAATTGCCAAAGCTTCGAATACTAGAAGGATCTTCGACGCGCAGTTACTTCCTTGCGTTTGATAAATTGATTCGACAGTTGAAAATGGTGGGCGTTCCGTTCAGCTGCAGGAGGATGACCTTACCTTACCGATCAGGCTAAGGCCGGGGTGGCCTCTGCTGTACATAGTAGCCGTCTCCATTCCACTCGGTCCATGACTCCAGTTCCGCACTCTGCGTAGAGTCCGCAGATCGTCCTCCACTTGGTTGACCCACCTAGCTCGCTGCGCTCCACGTTTTCTTGCGCCGGTCGGATGACTCTCGAGAACCATTTTAGTCGGGTTGCTATCCGACATCCTGATGACGTGACCCGATTTTCGCGATATGGACGATAGTTGGTTCTCTCAGCAGCTGATGCAGCTCGTGGTTCATTCGCTTTCTCCAAGTCCTGTCTACCATCTGCACTCCGCCGTAGATGGTACGCAACACCTTCCGTTCGAAAACTCCAAGGACGCGTTGGTCCTGTCCTCTGCACGTAGGGTCCATGTTTCGTGCCCATAGAGAACGACCGGTCTAATCAGCGTTTTGTAGATAGTTAACTTCGTGTTACGGCGAACTTTATTCGATCGTAGAGTTCTGCGGAGTTCAAAGTAAGTACGATTTCCTGCCACAATGCGCCTCTGAATCTCTCTTCTGGTGTCGTTGTCGGCGGTCACCAGTGAGCCCAAGTACACGAATTTTTCAACCGCCTCGATTTTATCACCGTCGATAGAAATTTGGGGTGCCGAGCGCGGTGATTCCTCCCTGGAGCCCTTTGCCATCATGTACTAAGACTTCACTCTTTAGTCGGATGTACGTTTCCGCCATCGTTTCAAATTTACGAGCAATAACATCAATATCATCGGCGAAACCAAGCAGCTGAACAGACTTCGTGAAAATTGTACCACTAATGTATATCCCCGCTTTCCTAATTACACCCTCTAAAGCAATGTTGAACAGCAAGCCCGAAAGACCATCACCTTGTCGTAACCCTCTGCGAGATTCAAAGCGACTCGAGTGTCCCTGATACTCGAACTACGCACATCACTCGATCCATCGTCGCCTTGATCAATCGTATCAGTTTATCCGGGAATCCGTATTTGTGCATAATCTGCCATCATAGCTGTTCTCGATCGATTGTATCATATGCCGATTTGAAATCGATGAACAAGTGATGTGAGGGCACGTTGTATTCGCGGCATTTCTGCAACATCTGATCCGTTGTAGCGCGTTAACCCATGAATCCAGCCTGATATTGCCCCACGAACTCTCTTGCAATCGGTGATAAACGGCGGCATAAAATTTGGGAGAGTACCTTGTAGGCAGCGCTCAGTAGTGTGATCGCGCGATGGTTCCCGCAATCCAACTTTTTGTAGATGGGACACACGATATCTTCCATCCACTTTTCCGGTAATACTTCCTCCTCCCAAATCATGGTAATGGCCCAGTGTAGTGCTCTCACCAGTGCTTCTCCACTGTTATCTTCGACTCAGCAAATTTACCGCGCGAAGGTTTCGGTAATTAAACTTTTGCTCCAGTCGAGTGATAAACAGCAAAGATCACACAGATGCGTGACTCAGTCGCAAAGCAAAGGGAATGAGTTGTATCTTGAGCTTAGTATTTCGGCCCGATCCACCAGGTCAGACACCTCTCTCAAGCGAAGGGCTGATAAACTGACAGATGAGAAATACTTAAAGAACAATCATTAACTCAATTCTCTTTACCTGGTTCTGAGTGTAGTTGCCGCTTTCGCAATCTCGATTTTTCTAAGTCCAGAGCTAGAAACCTTTCTTAGGCGAAGGTCTAGTGATTCTGGAGGGAATCTTCGAGTTACCAAAGTGACACTAGGACTTTCTTTCTGAAGTGAAACGGTCGACCTTAGGGAGCACACTAACTTTATTTCTAACTATGAGCTTATATTTATACGGACAAACTTAACTGACAAATGTACCTGAGAAGAAATGAATCATATTTTTGTTTTGGTTACTTCTTAACGAAGCTGCCTGCACATGCTAATTTTACCTAGTCCTATTTCCTTTTGTCCTTTCTCTCTACCCAAAGGCTTCAGATAACGTTGCTTATCTGCCGTTATGCGTACCGCTGCCTGAAAAGGTTTTGCTTTTATTATTTTATGACTGCTTTCCAGATTGTTCTGGCGACCTGTCTGGGTTCCATTTATGGTAGTAGTAGAAATTTGGACAAATTATACGATACACTTCGGTTTCGTTAATTGATGATTGAAATTAATAATATCGCGTGGCAACACCGACTCCCGTAAATCCACTAGATTTACTAAATTTGTATGCGATATTCCTATTATTTTTGCATTATTTGATGATTACATACAGTGAATGCTTAAGTTCGTACTGATCATTTTCTTATTTGCTATATGTATATTTTATTTAAGTTTCTCGTTTGAAATTATGTATTACATATTAATCATACTACACTATGCGGTTGTCAGATGTTTTTGTATGTGGAAAACTTGGTCTTCCTTGTTCAATATCTAAAGGTATATTATCTGTATTTGAAATACTTCTGATTTGTTGTGCCTGTTTCTTATTATTCTTGTGCGATAGAAGATTTGTTATTGAATCCCAGAAAGATGCTATCAATTTCCAACTGAATCCATAGATATCGTATAGTATTTTTCCATGTACCAAAGTATCTATAACAAATTTTATTGCTCGTAAAATGAGATATAATCCGATGCCAGTTGAAGTTAGATTTCCCAACCAATTTGACCAAGATATTAAACGTTTCCAATATTTACTTACTACATTGTCTATTATACGTTCAGATATTAAAGCTTCAAATTTAAACCCTTGTAAATTTGGATGACGCCCAGTTAAAACTTGATAAACAACAGACGAAGCGACTCGCTTTCCGTCTTGCTCGTAAATAAGATTTCTCATCTTTTGTAGACTATCTGAATCGTAAACACCACTTTGCATTAGATTTGGCAATGAAGTATATGACCAATTTGTTACAATATCGGATGATATCTTGTTCGGAGCGGTTGTTTCCCTAAAACGTCCATCGGTCGTGTACCACCTATTTCCGAACATAAATTTGGCTGGTAATAATGGTGTACAGTCTATTTCGGTACCACGTACACTGAAATAAATTTCATGGTACATCGAACCATTCAACCATTATTAATATTACCATGCCTAAAAATAGTAACAGTGAGCATGTTTTCAGTGATGACTACTATGGTTTCCTTACAATTACCATGGTTTGACAACCATGCCAATAGTAATGAATACTATTTAATATGGTTGTCTGGAGTGCGTTTTCGTCGTTGTCTGAACCATGTTCATGTTTACCTACAACTATTCTCATGTTCAGTTATACCACGTTATACTGTTTCCATGAGTTATCGACTTCGGTGATATCACCGTCATTCTTCCAACAAATTATTTGCGACGTAGTTTCATGAGAATTTGCTATGGAGATAAATTTTGTTTTATAAAACTGGGGGTAAGTTTTTCATACATTTTTGGCTATTTTTAAAACCAACAAAGATAATTACTAAAACCCGCAGCAACTCGACCAATGATGTACCCACTAACTATTCTGTCTAACAGGCCACCGGCTCGGCCATCGGATTTAGAATTCGAGACCTTCATCAAGGCGAACATAGATGAAAAGTTTCGGGAATAGGCTAATGGAAGCGAAAAGTAAGACACGATTTTTTGAAATTATAACACATCCTCCACCACGTATTCCATCATCCACAGGCTATTTCACAGGTTGTAAAAATCATTAACGTTACCGAATGACCCGGAGTAACTGCTACAGGCCAAAGAACAACCTGAATCATCTCGAAATGTGTAAAATTGATACATTGAAGCAGAAAAATCCGCCCTGTGGATGACTTCCGATCCGCGGATGGACGGTGGCTATTTCCCGGATTCTTTCTCTATCAATTCCTCCGCCGCTGGTTAATACAGTCATGCCTTGGTCACCCGAAACCTATTAACTAAATCGCACGAAGTCACTGACTGGAACGAATTCCTTCGTCACTACATCCTTCCAGTCGCATTCAGTAGCTAAAATTCTTGGACATCCCGCAGAAACTAAAACATGATTCATCAGTTCCGGAAATGCATGTATCGTCGGAAGAGAAACGAATTTCATCGTGAAAGTGGCCAAAAGGAAGCTTGCCTCAGGCGCCCCTGGAGGACATCCATATTATAGTAAAAAGTGTATCTTATATTTACTTCACTTTACAGAGAGAAACAGCAATAAATCCAATCGATTTCATATTTTTGCCGATTTTCATCAATGAAAACAACAAAGATGACATTACCATTCAACCACATACATAGTAACTAAAACCATGATACGATGGTCAAACTTACTATGCTGTTCACCATGCGCATAGTAAACCTAACCATTGAGTAAGGTTCAAGGCTACCATGGAATGTAAATAAAAAGCGGTATGGTAAATTGAACCCTGCACATGGTAGTTTCAAGAATGAATCATGGTCTACCAAAATCAAGTGGTAAAAGTGTTTTAATTTGACCCTCGATTTGGTCAGCGTTACTATGCCTGTTTTTTCAGTGTACACTGAAAAAAGGGACATGGTAACGGTGACCAAACCGAGGGTGAAACTAAAACACTTTTACTACTTGATTTTGGTAGACCATAATTAATTTTTGAAACTACCATGTGCAGGGTTCTATTTACCATGTCACTTTTTATTTACATTTTATGGTATTTTTGAATATGTTTCCATAGTTCATTTTACCATGCGTGTGTCAAGCGGCATAGTAAGTTTGACTATCGTAATATGGTTTAAATTACTATGCGCGTAGTTCAGCAGCAGCAGCGTCATCCATTTTTGTTTACGTTTAAAAAAAAACACTGTAGATAAATCAATTAGGATTAGTTTATTATTTTAAATCAAATAAAACTTATTATAAACAAATATCTTAAATGGCTAAAGAATAATTTTCCGGGGATGATGGGGCGAAGTTTTCTTGGCCACCTTTAGCAGAGTTGTTAAAGTCCTCGCTCCCAGTGTAGTTTTTCGGCTCGGATAATGTTTCTGGAGGATGATGCCGCAGTCCGCCCGACCAATATGAGCCTAATCAGTGCCCGACTGCCGCTACCACCGTACGTAGCGGTGGTTCAGATGTATTCGTCACTTCATCTACATTTTGAGCCCCTTCAAATGAAAAACACATATTAGCTAAAAATCTCCGAGAATTTGGAGATCTTACCTTCGTCAGCAGAACCGTATACAGTAACAGTAACATTCCGGACTTGTCCGCCAAGACGTGGAAGTTGCTGGCGTCTCCCCGCGGTCGTAAAAGTACCGACGAAGTAACTTCTCAACGCCATGGAATCTGCTCCAGTTTGCTGCCGCAATGATGGAACGTCTGTACTCAACAGATTCGGTCTAGTTCCGGTGCTCCTTCCACCTCCATCCGCCCCTTCCTCCATAGTCTTCTGATTGATTAGATCCGAGGCAGTGGCCGTCGTTTTGGTGTCCGTATGCACTCCGAGTTCCCTTGCTCGTTCGGAGGTAGGTTTTCCAGGGAACCTCATAGCAAGGAATATTGATTTAGAAATTGGTTGCATTTGCCAGCGACTCATGCGGGTCCTGATAAACAGATTTAGCGAGCATTATTGATTTTTATCACAATATTATTAAATAACTCACCATGGAAAAAAATAACAAACAGATAATTTTTATATTCAATATGTGTCAACGTCTATTATTACTATAATGTTTGTCTTGACTATGCATAGCAGTAGATACAAGAATAAATATAGTTCTGCAAAACACGAAAGTAGTTATCAAACTAACTACGTTGCATAGTACTGATCACTATTCGGCTGGTTGTCTAGTCATGGTAATTTTCAGAAAAACATAGTAGTCATCACTTAAAACATAATCACCATTACTATTTTTAGGCATAGTAAAATTAAACATGGCCGAACAGTTAATTTTACTCTAATTTTTTTTTCAGTGTAGTTGCAATACACGGGAAACAGGTGCCAAATACATTGAAATGTTATTATAATGTACTGGTATTTCTTGAAAACACCTTTCTGTTGCCCTTGGAGTAACGTATACAGGTTTACACTCCAGAATGTGTAAAACTTCTCCAGCTACAACAGCTGTGTATCCGTTTCGCTTCATGAGGCTTGTAACGAACTCATTTGGATTAAGTTTAGCCAATGTTAACTTTGTTTCTAATAGAGATTTGTCTATTTTGCATATTTCGGTCATCACCATGTTGTAAATATCATTTAAATTTTGTCCTATATAGTTTTCAACCAATGTTATCTTGGAATTGGAGTAGGTAAACAAGTCTAGATTCTTTCCATGTTGGGTTTTCCTAGTAAATGGAGATTTAATATTTTGCGTTTCTAAAATCAATATTCGAGGGTGATCCGTTGTATAACCATTATAACCACATAGACGAGTAGGTTCTTTGGTTTTTATCGAAAATATTTGTGAGTCTGAAATGGTGCTATATATTACTGATTGTGGACTTATATTTGAAGTATCTGTATTTGTCGTTTTATTTACAGTACCGTCGTAAATAATTTCGAATTCGGTATCTTCACATGATTTATTCAAGTCAACATCCCAGGTCAGATATCCTTCCTTTGAATCAAGGCATTTTCCGTGGGAATAAATGCAACTTAGACCATTTCTCAGCATTATTTGATCGTTTTCTATATCAACAGTTGCAACGTAATCATGCAATGATATCTCATATTCATAGAAAACCAATGCTTCTGTCCATGTATAAAATGGAGTACTATAAGTACCACCACTGCATGATGACCCTGATAAGTTTCCTACAATCAGCGTTTCTCCGTGAGTTGTATCGTTTAATTTTAGTTCACTTATTACTCTGTCATGGGTTAGAATAAGTGAGCCGACTCCGTGAACTTTTCTACATTCTTCTGCGTTAAATTCTTTTACAATATATGCGAAGCCATGTTGGTAATCAGACGTATGGGAGTGCATACCACAATGCCTTATTGAGCGT
Source organism: Aedes albopictus (assembly GCF_035046485.1). NCBI lineage: Eukaryota > Metazoa > Arthropoda > Insecta > Diptera > Culicidae > Aedes > Aedes albopictus. The sequence continues at coordinate 408,707,731 of NC_085137.1, forward strand.
TTCAAGATCACCTTGCACTGAAAAACTCGTGACAAACTTCTTACATTTCTTTGCAACACTTGGATTGAAATTGATTCAGAAGTTAAATTTGTTACTTTTGGAACACATGATTCTATTATCGTCGCACCACCAAATCGAAGTCGTCGCTAGAAGCACATGCGAAGTTGCAGCTGCGAAGTAAATTTGAATCTATTTTTTCTGTTGCGCATCATTAAGCTAATTAAGAGCAACAATACGCACTAATCCAAATTGAGTTGCGACATTTCTAAGTAGGTTAAAAATCAATTTTCGCACGTTCGGTCACTTTGTATTTCGACCAAAAGCATAATACTTCCAGCAATGAGTAGGAAGTCATGTTTACCTCCGGGTTAGTACAATCATATGCAATTAATCCTTTAGTGTCAAAGCCAAATACTAAAGAAAACAAAAACATTGTTAAGATCAATGAGACCCAATTGCAAGGCCTTACTCTTCTTTTAGGTTTCACACGAAGCGTGGTTGCTTTAGCTTTCAATTGATCGCGTATCTCTAACACTTTTTCATGATCCACCTTTTGCCTTTTACCCCATTCAGCAAAATTATTGACCGTCCAGTTCCAAACTGTTCACGACCGTTCGAAACAGTCGCCGTTTCAAACGGTCGGTGAACAGTCGGTGACGGATTTGACAGCAGAAATAAGCGAGAAAGATTTCGCGCGCAAACGCGTTTTCAAAAACATTCAATTGGTGGAACAAGGACAGCTAACCGGTCGCCCTGATCAGCTGTTGCCGGCAGCCAAGCCGCCAGCTTTTTGGCGCGGAAGTCGGGGGGTGTTCAGATGCAATGTTTATCACTCAACAAATTTATGAAAATATATCTAGATTGAGTTTAAATAAGGGCGAAAGTAACATGAGAGAGTTCTCTTCATCGACTCTCTCTTATTCAAATTTTTGTGACAAGATGCAAGTATTGTTGAACTTTTTGGTCATAAATCGCTAGGTTGCGATGCAATCTAGCGTCTAAGTGTAAAAAAGTTCGATTGAGTTTGCATCTTGTCACTTTAATTTGCAAAAGAGAGAGTCGATGAAGAGAACTCTCTCATGTTAGTTTCGCCCTTATTTAAACTCAATCTAGATATTGTTTTAGCAATAAATGTTTAAAATGTTTTAAAGTGAGGTTTAATAAATGCAATTTATATGATTTCCAGGATAATTGCTAATGTTTGTTGTTCTGAAGACATATGCGTTTGGAATAATGATGTGTTTGAACAAATTTGCTGATTAATTGGTTTCTGTAGAATACATCGAGAATCCCCTCGATATTCGACGACTGTTCTGAACAGTTTCACAAACAGTCGGGATAATCCAACTTTGAACTGAATACACAATAATGTTAGCTTTTCGTTTATATGAAGGTTGCTCCAAATCCTGTGGCTCTTGCTCTGATTTGCTCGAAACAAGTAATATATGATTTTCTTGATGACCTTTCCAAATATTTGCAGTGGACTTCTTAACTACTTCGTTGCGTGGGGTGTTTTCCTTTTTTGACTCTTCATTTTGTTTCTTATCAGTTAATTCTAACACAGCAATTTTTACTGCTGGCCTTGAATAGATCCCTTTACACTAAATTCTTTTTTTACACGATCTTTTTTTACGCGGTTTTATTTTACACGATTTTCTCGAAATTACGCGATGTGTTTTTGGAAAGATTCTTCTCTCCTGGTCGCAATTTACTTCCGATGGGGCTCAAATTTCTATCAGAGATCTCTTTTATCATCCTTGATACCCTGTCAAAATTTTAGGATGATCCGATAAAAAAAGTTTTGAAAACTTTTTTTACACGATTTTTTTTACGCGGAACAAAAAATCGCGTAAAAACAGAATTTAGTGTACTTGTCTTTACTTCAACTGACCTTACCTGTCCATCTTTGGCTACATTAGTAGAAATAACCCTTCCTTTCAACCAATGCCCAGGAGGGACTTTGTCATCGGTTAAAACGACAATATCACCCACTTTTATTGGATCCACCTTTTTGGTCCACTTATTTCTTTTTATCAGAGTGGGAAGATATTCTTTCTTCCACCTGTTCCAAAAATATTCTCCATAACGCTGGATTTGCTTCCAATGTTCTCTTTCAAAATTGCTAGCTGACATATCGTATGGTGGGACATATTGACCAGCTCTTCCTATGAGTATGTGAAATGGAGTTAAAACTTCATCCTCCAGGGACTCGACAGGAATATGAGTTAAAGGTCTCGAATTTAAAAAGAATTCTGCTTGTATTAATGCTGATCTGTATATTTCAACGGAAGGAGCCTTGCCACCACTTGCCTTCAGCATATGCCCAAGAGAAAGCTTTATGATTCTAATAAGTCTTTCCCAGACCCCTCCGAAATGTGAAGCTGTTGGAGGATTAAATGTCCAGGTAACCTCTAAATTAGCAGCTTCTTTCTCTGTCATACGAATGTTAATTTCAGCTAGTAGTGATTTTAATTGCCTATCTGCTCCCACAAAATTTGTTCCATTGTCACTGAACAAATTTTTAACTTTCCCCCTTCGGTTTTGAAAATTTCGGAAACATATGAAAAATGAGTCTGCATCTAATTTTTCCGCTAACTCTAGATGGACGGCTCTACTTGTCATACAAGTAAAAATGACACCCCATCTTTTCTCAGGTTTCCGTTTTACTGACACTTCAAAAGGGCCAAAATAATCAACACCTGTGTTTGTAAATGGGTACAGAAATGGTTCAATTCTATAATTCGGTAATGCAGCCATTAATGGAGGAAATGGTTTCGCTTTATCAATAATGCATCTTTGACAATATTTCTTTACCTTTTTAACAATGCTCGTAAATTTAATATCCAGAACCTTTGATGTATGGCTGCGAGTACAATATTGTCATTTTGATGCAAATATTTTTCGTGGTACGATTTTACCAACAAAAAAGTTATTTTGTGCTCATAAGGTAAAATAATAGGGTTTCTATTTTGCTGGGCTAAAAATGTAGCATTTTCTAAACGACTTCTAGCTTTGAGTAAACCATCCTCGTCAAGCATTGGGTAAAGTTGACGAAGTCTACTACCTTTGTCTATAGCTTGCCCAGACTTTAAATTTAATATTTCTTCAGCAAAACATTCCCATTGAGCTTTTCTAAATAAAAGTTCTTCAGTATCCAATATATCTTTATGGCTAATATTCTTTGTAAAATTGACTTTTCCCTTGATCCATTGAACATACTTTTTCAAAATTAAATTCTGTTTTACTAACGTCCACCAATTAGAATGATAATCATCGTTTATGAAGTAATAAGTTTCAACTTCCATTTGATGCATGGTAACGTAACTTCGAAGTTCTAATTCAGTAGGTTCAATTTTATATTGTTGAGCCCATTTTTCTTTTTTCTCTTGTAAAAATGACGGACCGTTAAGCCATAAAGATGATTTTCGTGTTGCTATTTTAGTTCCTTCGTCAGCTGGATTTTGTTGTGATGGCACATATCTCCATTGATCCATTGAGGTGGATTCTAAAATTTCGGCAATTCGATAAGCAACGAACTGTTTATATTTCCTGTGTGTACTATTTATCCATGCTAAAACAGTTTTGCTATCAGTCCATGCTGTAACTTTTGATATGGAAATTCTTAATTCTTTCTGAATTGTTTTTAATAGTCTTACACCAAGAACTGCCGCCTGTAATTCTAGTCTTGGAATAGACAATTTTTTAATAGGAGCAACTTTCGTCTTAGCTGCAACTAATTTAACATTTGCTCCGATATTTGTAACGTTCCTTAAATAGATCGACGTGGCAAATGCGCTTTCGGAAGCATCAACGAACACGTGTAATTCAAATGACACAGCACTCTTTGACGTTATACATCTAGGTATTTGAACACTAGACGCAGTTTTTAAAATTTGCAACCATTTTTTCCAATCTGGTAGTAAGTGATCTGAAATAGCAGCATCCCATTCTGATGACTCTTTATGAAGATTTTGAAGAAGAATCTTTCCATGTATGGTCAAATTTCCAATTAACCCTAACGGGTCAAAAATACTCATGACAAAAGAAAGTATCTCTCTTTTTGTTGGTTTTCGACATAAATTAATTACCTCAGCATCAAGTTTATCAAATTTAACCTGATACTGTAACAAATCTTTCTTGTTATTCCAAAAAATGCCTAAAACCTTTTCTGTTGCCAATTTTTTATCTTCAAATAACTTTGATTCTTCTTCTTGTAAACGATTTGTGGGAATCGTAGAAGCGAGATATTTGTTATTCGTAATAAAATTCCTAATGTGGAATCCACCGGATTGATGTATATCTATAACGTTTTTCACAACATGTATGGCTTCTTCTACATTGGAAAAACTATCTAAATAGTCGTCCACATAATGCTGCTTTATTATAGCTTCCGCTGCTTTCGGAAACTCCTTTTCAAATTTCATCGCATTATTGTTCTTAACTGCTTGAGCACAAGCAGGAGAACATGTGGATCCAAATATCATCGATTCCATAACGTATATATCTGGTTGAGCCTGTGATTGGCACTTTCTCCACAAATATCGTTGTGCAAATTGATCATTTTCTATGATCTTTATTTGCTGGAACATTTCCATAATGTCGCCGGACACTGCTGTTTCAAATTCCCTAAATCTTAGAAGCATTCCAAATAGAGCAACCAATAAATCTGGTCCAGATAGAGAATTTAAAGAAATATTCTGTACTTCAGCTGCAGCGTCAAAAACTATTCTTGGTTTTGGGGGTACTTTATTTTTATTCATAATAATAAAGTGCGGCAAATAAAATATTTGTTTAGATTCCACTAGCAATTCGCTTGGAGCTAGTTTCCTGGCATATCCCTTTTTTATAAATTCGTCAAATTTTTCAATAGCCCATTTCTTAATATCGGGTTTTTTGTCTAAGGATTTTTCTAGAGATTCTAATCTACTAACCGCGTATTTATAACTCGGTGGAATTTTAATAGCATCATTCTTCCACAATAACCCAATTTCATATCTCCTATTTTTAAACTGTATTGTGTCCTTCATGATCTGTTCGGCCCTAACGTCATCTAATGATTTTGGCAATTTTTCAACTGACTTAATTCCAAAATCTTCAACTGAACAATAGTGATCAAATCTTGCACTTAAATCATTATCATCACTCTTGATACATAAAGAATACTCACTACTTTCACGGCATACTTTACCAAAAACTGTCCATCCAAGTTTGGTACGAATTGCCATTGGTTCGTCTTCGGCGCCACCTCGTCGTTCCGTTGGCAACATCAAGTGCGAATGCTCCAGTCCAAGCAGAATCGTTGGTTTTGCGCCTAAGTATCCGTAAACAGGTATATCTTGAAGGTAGCTGAATCGTTTTTTCATGGCCTTGATGTTCAAACTCTGTGTGGGTAGTTGCAGATCGGCGATGGTTCTTACTCCTTGTACTGCATGCTCTTTTCCGGAACTTCCGCTTATCCACAAGTTAACGTTATTACTGGGGGATTTGGTTTTAATATTCTGCGTCCATGTCAGGGTGAGTGGAATTGCAGTCCCTTCTAAATTTAGTTGTTTTGCGACTGATTCTTCCATTAAAGATAGGGAAGAACCAGGATCCAGAAATGCAAAAGTCTCAACTGTTTTGTTCTTGTTGCGCAGTGTGACCGGAATTATTTGGTAATAAGTTGTTGACTTGTTATTACCATGATGATGGGTCTTTCCAGTCTCAGGTTCTGTGTTCAATTTATGTAATAATTTGTGATGGAATTGCGTGCATCCGTTTTCTTGACATTTCCTTTTTGATCGACAAGCTTTCGACATATGTCCTTTTCCTAGACAGGTAAAACAAAGTCGTGATTTTGCCACCATATCTCTTCGTTGATCCACATCTAACGCTTTTAATTGTTGGCACTCACTGGTGATGTGAGCTTTGTTGCATACTTTGCAGTTTATATTTTTCTTATTTTGATGCATGTTCAATCTTGATTTACATCCAGTATTGACGTTTACTGGTCTTTTTTGCTCATCGTCTCGTAGTACTATCCTCATAGTTTTAGCATGTACAAGGAGCCACTTATTTAGATCTTGTAAGGTTGGCTGCACGCTATTTTTCTGGATGACTTCCTGCCATTGCACACGTAAATTAAATGGCAATTTTCTTGTTATATCTCCAATCAACCTATAGTCGTGGAGAAATTCTTTCTTATGCAGAGTTTCCATGTTTGTGACTAGGGAATCAAGATCTTCCGAGATCCTGATCGTGTTGGCCCTAGTGCTGTTGAGTGTTCTGGTTAAATCGTCTAATAACTGTTTATAGACGATTTCCGGCTTTCCAAATGTGTCTTCCAATCGTTGTATTACCTTCGGAATGTTGGCTGCACCTATCATGAGGTTGGATACACTTCTTGCCGCTTCTCCGACTAAAGCTTCTTCCAGCCTGGCGATGTTTTCTAAATTGGTATAGCCTCCTTCTACTGTTGTTTCGTCATAGACCTGCTTGAAACGCGGCCACTCCTTTGCGTTTCCGTTGAATTTAGGTAGCTTCATTAGCGCTTGTCGCTTCGCATAATTCTGGACCTCGACATTATGCATTCGTAATGAGTCATTTATTTTGGCAGTGAGGTATTTGTCTTGAATCTCCTCCTTCTGGTTTCTTTCCTCAACAATCGTCCTTTCAAGATCCAGAATTTTCTGCCTGATCTCATTCTCCTTTTCGTGACATTTGGGACAGAGCCAAGTTTCCTCTTTTGTTGGCTTTCGTTCCACCTTAACACAAATAAGGTGGAACCATCTGTCGCATTGGTCGCAACAGACCATGTCACATTTTTCGTCGGGGTCATAGCATAATCGGCAATGACCCTTCTTGTTGATTACGTACTGAAATGACATCGTAGTCGTAATCGTAATTTCCCTTCGTTGAGGTGCTCTTTCTATGCAATGGCTTTTTATTTCACTTCTGACAGGTTGCTCTTCAAGCGACAATCACGCTTTTGCTGATGCAGAGTTCAAATTATCCTCTCTGGAGGGACACCAATGTTATCTTCGACTCAGCAAATTTACCGCGCGAAGGTTTCGGTAATTAAACTTTTGCTCCAGTCGAGTGATAAACAGCAAAGATCACACAGATGCGTGACTCAGTCGCAAAGCAAAGGGAATGAGTTGTATCTTGAGCTTAGTATTTCGGCCCGATCCACCAGGTCAGACACCTCTCTCAAGCGAAGGGCTGATAAACTGACAGATGAGAAATACTTAAAGAACAATCATTAACTCAATTCTCTTTACCTGGTTCTGAGTGTAGTTGCCGCTTTCGCAATCTCGATTTTTCTAAGTCCAGAGCTAGAAACCTTTCTTAGGCGAAGGTCTAGTGATTCTGGAGGGAATCTTCGAGTTACCAAAGTGACACTAGGACTTTCTTTCTGAAGTGAAACGGTCGACCTTAGGGAGCACACTAACTTTATTTCTAACTATGAGCTTATATTTATACGGCAAAACTTAACTGACAAATGTACCTGAGAAGAAATGAATCATATTTTTGTTTTGGTTACTTCTTAACGAAGCTGCCTGCACATGCTAATTTTACCTAGTCCTATTTCCTTTTGTCCTTTCTCTCTACCCAAAGGCTTCAGATAACGTTGCTTATCTGCCGTTATGCGTACCGCTGCCTGAAAAGGTTTTGCTTTTATTATTTTATGACTGCTTTCCAGATTGTTCTGGCGACCTGTCTGGGTTCCATTTATGGTAGTAGTAGAAATTTGGACAAATTATACGATACACTTCGGTTTCATTAATTGATGATTGAAATTAATAATATCGCGTGGCAACATCCACCGTGTTTTAGTAACTAGCTTGGGAGTTGATCTGCTCCAGCGGCTTTGTTGGTTTTCAACCGGCCAACCTCCTCTTCAATCTCTTGGAGGTTAGGGGCTGGAAATCTTTCGTCCGGTGCACTTACTCCTATATCTGTTACCACGCCACCTTCGCCACCTTGCAACGTCTCCATTGAGGTACCATCGTAATGCTGCCGCCACCTGTCGACCACCTCACGCTCGCTCGTGAGAATATTCCCGTGATTATCTCGGCACATGTCGGCTTGTGGAACAAAGCCTCTGCGCAAGCGGCTCAGCTACTCGTACTTTCATGTGTCCTTAGCGCGGTACAGTTCTTCCATCGCTTCGCGATCTCGTTCTTCCTGCTGGCGCTTCTTCATCCGGAAGACTGAGTTCTGCCTGTTCCGCGCCTGTTTGTAACGTGCCTCATTCGCTCTCGTACGGTGTTGCAGCATTATCGCCCATGCTGCATTCTTCCCGTTTTTCAACTGTTCACATTCGCCGTCGTATCAGTCGTTTCAGTGATTCGGAATCGCGAAGCCTAGTGCTGTAGCCGAGGTACTAGCTATGACGGATCGGATGTCCCTCCAGCCATCTTCAAGTGTAGCTGCGCCAAGCTGCTCTTCCGTTGGTAGGGCCACTGCTAACATGCTGCGCGTAATCTTGAGCCACTTCTACGTTACGTGGCGTTCGACTTCGACGCGTGGTGATAACTGTCGAAAGTTTTGAGCGCATGCATACGGCGACTAAGTAGTGATCCGAATCTATATTCGCACTGCGGTATGTGCGGACATTGGTTATATCCGAGAAGAATTTACCGTCGAAGGCTCTTGCAGCGGATGCGATTCTGAAGGTGAAAACCCTAAACGAGATCACTAACGCGGAAGAGCTCGCCGGGGACTGCGGCAACAAGACAGGACATAGTAACGAACAGATAACACCATGCCCCACGGTTTTCTTCAAAACTTTCTACATTTCTACACAAAGTTGTTGAAAATAAACCATTTTTGCGTGACATAGTTTGTGAACGTTCTCTAAGGAAAGCATCGGATTTTAATGTAACAATTTACATATAGTCAGATTACATTTATTCCCAATGATCTAAGATTAACAAGGATTAGTATTAACTTACCATCCATCAAGCTCCTTCCTCAACAGCTCTTGGCACTCTTCCCCGTGCTATTGTCAGTCGCTGTCACTGTCGGACATGTCCTTACTCTCCTCCTTCTTGTCGTCGTCCTTGTAGTGCCGATACTCCTTCTTCAGTTCCCACATGTTCTTGTGTGGGTTCTTCATATTATAGTCGCAAACCTCCTTCAGAATCTCCTTCAGGTAACTGATCGGCTGCCGGGTGATCTTGACCAGATCCTTGATGTTGTAGTACTGATGCTTCTCGAACGCATTGAACAACATATCCAACACTGCGTTCTTGTCGTCTCGGGACTTCTTGCCCTCGGCCTTCTTCCGTTCCTTATCCTCGATGTTGTGCTTGTGGTCCGAAACCGGCTTGAAGTTGTGGACGATCTTCTCCAGCGATTTGACCTGCCGCGCCGGTTGCGAAGCCTTCCGGATCGATTCCAGCTTCATCTTCATGTAGGCATTGTCACCCAGCGGGCGACACTCCAGCCGCTGCACGATTCGCCCCTCCATGAAGAGCTTCTCGCCTTCGGGGGCACTGTCCTCTTTCCGGTCCGCCGAGGGGACACTGTGCGAGAATACACCCAACGTTTGCTTCGTTACCACTGACACGTCCAGCTTGTGCTCCCGGGGAATCCCTTCGCCCGGGTCGATGTTGATGACGGCTTCCGACAAGGTGAGCGAAACCTGTGCCTTCTGTCCCACTTGTTTCGAGATCTTTAGCTTACCAACCTCGATGTTGCCCGGAGCTTTCTCCCACTTGTTGGCAATGTATTTTGGGACTTTTACCAACCAAACGCCACGACCCGCATTCGACAGGTCAAGCTCCTTATCTGAACGGGCTGGTTCCGCTTCCTTGGACATTTTAACTTCTGGTTTTATTACGGTTTTTGTTGGTAATCTGCACTGGCCTCGAATTGAACTTGTTCACGTATACGCAGCAGCTAGAGGTAAACAATGCTGCCGGTTTCGGTACAAAAGGTAAGAAAAAACATCGCAGCACAAAGTTTGACAGCTCACTGGGTTTGGGAACATAAAGTCGAAAAAACTCTTGATCGTAAATCAGTGTAACAAAATCATCGCCAAAGTTAAGTGGGAGTACCGTCTACCCCCGTTGGTTTGACCCGAGGGGGGCGACACATCTAAATCTCCAAATAGATATCAACGAAGATGCATCTACCTTTTTAGATGAGTGTGCTACTTGCAAGATTTTCGGATCTATACTTTGCACTGCATCCACTTTCAAATCCTGCCGAGCGCTGCTTTAGATAGGAGGAGATGTGAATGGATGGGATGTAGATAAGCGAACACGCTAAGGTCAGTTTACCCAAATATGAGTAAAGTTTACCCATAATCGCCGAAAAGTGCACAACCTCATTTTATGGGTAAAGCATCATTACCCATATTTGGGTAATGGGGATTTATGAAAAATATAGGTAATATTTACCCATATATAAATATTTAATTTTGGATACATTTTACGCATATTTGAGTAAATATTTTCTCTCTAAAATTTATAATTATTTTATATTTAATAATATTCATTTATTCCAATAAACTTAAAGAAAGCACAGAGAAATTAAATAAAGAAGAAACTAGAAGCTTTTATTCTAATCTTCAATGCACTAGTACATTTTAATACAGCAATTGAAAAAAAAATGATTCGATTAAATTGCTCGCATCTTCTACGACAGCTGTGGTCAATCGGGTCATCAATCCTCCTCGTACATCGGATGAGGTAGTGCTCGGGGTGGTGGCGGAGATCCCACGATATACCACACTGCGGCGGAATGCCATCGTACCGTGGAATCGAAGCCACCGGGGGAGATGCCTTGGGCACGACAGACCATCTGGTGTGCATGCACTTCGTAGCATTCGATGCGATCGTTGTTTCATGAGCAGGACAGCGTCGGAGATCAGAATATTCGGGCCTAGATTCCGGCTGAACGTCGACAACGGTGGCATCGTACTGGGCACGGAAAACCTCGCGGAAAAAATCTCATTGCGGCTTCAGGCGTCCTGACGACGGATGTCCACTTCCTGGTTCCTGGTTGATAATATCTGAAAAAAAAACATCAGTAAATTTACCTCACGGTTGTAGTGTTCGCAATAATCGAAAATACGCCACGACCAACGCTGCTAGCTGCTTGCAAAATTGTCTACGTGCTGTTCGTCCAAAAGTAGTACACAGAATGACGCTCAAAGCCTCTCGCGTCCTTTTCGGAAGCAGGGGATCGACCGACGCTTCGACAAGCCTTTGCGTTTCTTGGCTAACGCAACATTTTGCGTTATGAATCTGCCGTGTTGCCAAATATTCATATTGTGTGAATAATTTTGTGTCTGCTCTTCTTGTTTGTATTTTAATGCAATCAATTAGCCAACATGATGTATATATATAATTTCCAATGCTCAATATTAATTTAACTATCGACTACCCGCTACTACATTCGCTCTCGTCTGTACTCTTCTAAGGCTTGTATATTTTATAGGATTTAATTGTTTTTTTTTTTTTTTTTAATTACATAATTTTTTAATCATGAATAAACAAATAAATAAACTTAAATGCAGTATCATGACACCAAACCATGTTTTTACTATGTTTAAATAATATTTAAAAACTTTGCCGAAAAAAGTTTGCCGAAATGACAAATGTTGATTCTGAACAAGATTCTGAAAAAAAACTCCTTTTTTTTCAAAAGTGAAGTAACAAATAAACTACTATTCTATAGTTCATCGCAACGTTCATTATTCAATTATTGATTACTAAAAGTTATTATTTTAGATTGAAGTGGATCATTATAGGTACATTCACCCTAATATAGTATGATGTAACTACTGTTGATTAACGATACAGTACAACGCATAATTCAAAATTCATTCCGCCATGCGTTAAACCTACCTTAAAACAATCAAATCTTATTTACCTATTACCCAATGATAAATAAAACGCCACAGAAACACATCTAACAGAACCGTTTGCCTTAATTGTTTTATTTGCCATGTTCAAATAAACAAACTCATTGAAATTTTTGAAACGTTTATTTTTATTATTATTTTTTTTTTTTTTTACCTTATTTTATTATTTATTGTATCTTGTTAAAACAAAGTACCGTTTTGGTTCGGTGCACTGATTTCATTATCCAATTACTGATTATTTACATCATCATCGATTATCCCGCACGCGGATTATCCGCGATGCACACGAAAATTCAACGAAACTTGACATTCCAATGTTTACTGTTCCTGCTCGTTCGTTTTAAAACAAAATCACACCAAAAGGAGAAATCAAAGAGTTTGGTAAGTTTTTCGCTTCAAATACTCCGACGCATTCTGAAACATTCAAATATAAATGCATTTTAAAAGTTTTAATTGTTTTACAGTGTGTTGCTACCTACCGTTTTAGTAAAAAACGCGATATACAAAGTCGTCATCAAACCTGGCCGGTCGCTTCAAGCTTCCCCGTTGGCGAAGAGTTCTGGTGTTGTCTGGATGTTCATGTAGAGCTGAATCAAGTTCCGGATCTGCTGCTCCTGCTGCTGCTAAGTTGGTCGAATTCGAAACAGCAATCTCGGCCGGACCAGGTGCCAGTCTAACATCTTGGACGTTTCTGGTGTATTGAATTCCTGCTGCAGACATCACCACGACTTTGGCTCCGTCTCTAGCAATGACCTCATAACGTTCGGAGGAGAAATTGGGGTCCGTTTTACCCCTTTTCTGTTGGGCCAATAGAACGGTATCACCAGTGACGATATCACTCTCTTTGGCACCTCGCACATGATCAGCGTACTGTTTTGAAGCCAGCTTAGTCTCCGCATCTCGTTCTTTGATCTCCGCCCGATCAAGTTCCTTCGCATCAGAATTTTCCCACAAGCCAGGGAAGTTGCCCCTATACTTCCACCCAACCATTAATTCAAAAGGGGTGACCTGTAGTCGGGAATGTGGAATCAAGGTGTTGTGTCTGTGCACATATTGCTGTAACGCTTGACGCCAATTTGACCCATCCAGTTTAGATGCTGACAGGGCCTTAATAATTCCAGGGTTTTGGCGCTCCACTGCTCCGTTGCTTTGTGGGCTGAGGGGAACTGATTTACGCACCTTCACTCCCCTATCTTCCCAATATGAGATGAACTTAGCACTTTGGAAAGGTGGCCCATTGTCGCTTTGTATAACGCATGGGTGGCCCCACATCCGGAAAACGTCGTTTAAGGCTGAATTTGTAGAGTTGGCATCTGTCGTCCGCATTTCCACAACATACAAATATCGTGAGTATGTATCAGTCACCACCAGGAACTCTCCAGATCCAAAGGATGGAACCGTTAAGAAATCCACCTGCAGATTTTGCCACGGTCCATCTGGTAGTTCTCGTGATCGTAGAGGTATGGGTGGGTTGCGTCTAGAGAGTTGAGCACATGTTTCACAATTCTTAACGAAGCGAGCAACTTCACCGGACATTCGCGGCCACCAGAAGAATTCGCGCATCACCCTCTTCATGGCTACCTCCCCAACGTGACCACCATGAGCTGAATCCAGTGCTTTGTTTCGCAAAGAATAGGGTAGGACTACTCTGTTATCTTTGAAAACCAATGAGCCTAGGCAATGCATATCACGTTTTTGGGCTTCGTATGCTCGCAGATCAATTGGCCATTTGTTTGACATCATCGCTTCCCTCACGGATATCAGTTCGCTGTCGTTTTCAGATACTTCTTCTATTTGATCCCAGGTTATAGTCATATTACCTGTGTCCAGAGAATAAAGGTAATGGTTTTCGGCATCTGAATCGAACGGGATCGATTCTTGAGTCTCTGGTATTAGACGAGACAATGCATCGGCAACATTTTGGTTTCCTGGTACTCTTTGTATGTCATAGTCGTAAGGCTGTAGGCGCAAAGCCCAGCTCTCTGCCCGAGAAACAGCCCGCTTCCCCAAACGGTGATTGGCGTTGAAAATGTACTGTATTGCCTCTGCGTCTGTCCGTATTGTGAACGGTCTTGTCAGCAAATAGTAGGAGAACCGCTCGACGCCCCAAACCACTGCAAGAGCCTCTTTTTGGGTCTGTGGGTATCGTTTTTCAGAATCAGTCAAAGCTTTTGATGCGCAGGCTATTATCCTTGGAACTTCATTTTCGTCGATTTGGATTAGTACTGCTCCTAGCCCTACCGGTGAAGCGTCCACGTATAGCTCTATACGATCAGTCAGACTATAGTAGCCGAGCCGTTTTATTGAGTCAAGGGCCTCGCCTTTCAGAATGTTGAACTCATCCTCTTCCTGAGCGGTCCAGTAAAATTTCTCCGAATTGGCTAGCTCTCGCAAGTGTTCAGATTTAGATGCTCGGTGTATGATGAAACGATCGACAAATGTGATTAACCCCAAGAAGCTTTTGACTTCCGCGCAATTAGTCGGTCGTCGAAAGTTCTTTATCGCTTGAATTTTTTCTCCTTCAACTTGCCAGCCATCCGGCGTAAGTTGGAATCCGATGAACTTGACTGTCTGGCTTCCGAAGACACATTTATCCTGGTTTAGTCTCACGTTATGGTTAGAAAGACAAGCTAGTACCTTTGCAAGATTGGCGTCATGTTCCGCCTTAGTTCTACCGAACACCAGTACATCGTCCAAAAAATTTTTGCAACCATCACATCCAGCCAACACTGTTCGTTGCAATGTTTCCTGAAATAGATCAGGTGCATTGCAAAGACCGAATGGGAGTCTTACACAGCGGTACATTCCCAACTCTGTGTAAAAATTAGTCAGATGGCGCGAGTCTTTGTGCAATTCAATATGAAAGAATGCATTCGATAGGTCTATCGTGGAAAACCACTTAGCTCCATGTAGCTCGGCAAGTATCTTTTCCAGCGTTGGCATCGGGAACGGGGTACGATGGATATAACGGTTTGGTCCTCGTAAATCTATAACAAGACGTATATCGTCCTTACCTTTAGGGACTACTAGCATGGATGAACAAAATGATGTGTCCATACCATCGACCACTCTTTCGATTATGTCCGCAGCCACCAGATTACGGAGTCTTTCTTCAACCAAGGGTTTAACTGCCAGTGGTATGTTAGTGAATACGTTCCTGCATGGTGGCCTTGACGTGTCGTAATAGATCTTGACCGGCGGTACGTTGAATTTCGGGAATATTCCTTCCAAAACTGTTGCAATTTCTCCAGCGTACGGCGATCCTTGAAACGCGGACTCTGCTTGCAGTTTCACTGGAACTTGCAGACCCAGTAACAGAATGCTATATCGTGATGCTGTAGTTCTTCCAATCAATGCTCGATTTTCTTTCACTACATAGAATTTCTCTACGCAAGTTGGTCTATCGTCGGAAATATAAAGAGGAGCATGAAAAGTTGCCAAGACTTCAATGCTGTCTTTCGTTGCATAGGCTTTGAGGGACTTGTCTGACTTATGCTGGACGTTGAGAACACCACTACTGTAGCCTGCATTTGCCGTTAGTGCCAAGAACATACTTTCTGTAAAAGTATTTACCTGCGCACCGGAGTCTATCATGAAAGTGCAAGGCATTCCAGACACTTGTGCTGCAATGATGGCATCATCTTTTGTTGTGAGCTGGAATTCAGCGCTGGTAAAAGCGACCTTTAGCACGCTCGTACCAGCTGGCTCTTTCTGACTCTTATTTGTCTGCACTGTATTTCTGGAACACTCGGGTACAATCGCCATCACGTCCGAAACTTCTGGTGTGCTGATCTGTTCATATAAAATCTTGTTACAAATAGGTCAACTTAGGCAAGACAGTTTCCATACCTTCATCTCGTTTACAAAAAGTTGTGCCTCCTGCGGTTTCTTTTCAAGGTGGACGGAAACGGTTCGGGCCTTGCATTGAGAACGCTCGGATGCAATTCTTACCGTATTCAACGTCGTGTTCACCTATTTGTGTGATTTTTTTTTTTTTTTTTTTTTTTAACATATATATATATATATATATATAAATTAACACAATTATGATTACCTTGGCATCATTCACGAGTTGTGCGTTCTGTGTTGATATACTAGGGTGTTCGGATACCATCTTTGTGACGTTCGCCACCGCATGCGAGCGTGCTGGCTTCATCTGTAAAATTGTAGATTTACTCTAGTGATTTATTTGATTCTTCTCTTTTAGTGACTCTGTTTTCATATAAACATTAATGAATAGTATTCCATTTCAACTGTGCTATGAAATTATGTTAATCTTTTTTTTTTTTCTTTTTTTTTTTTTAGGTATTCAAAGATGCTTTATGGAAATAATTAAAATTCAGTCGGTACACTTACTGGCTCAACCGGCTTCGAGTCGTCGTTCGCTTCATCAATGGCAGCTATCGTCGGTGGAGTACTGCCAACTGGTTCTCTAGTGGATTGCATTGTCCCCATCTCCCTTGCACGAGAGCGGCAGGCTCGTCGAATATGACCTCGGCGGCCACAGAAGATGCACGTTTTGTCTTGGTGACTGCAGACGCTGGCGTCGTGATATACGCTGTTGCACCTCCAGCATTTTGGTTCACGTGAAGGATGAAGATACGGACCACTTCCGACGTTAGATTGTCTTCCTCTTGGAGCGCGAAAAGCACCCCTCAAAGGACGGTTGCCATAATTTTGGAAGCTTCTTTGCTGGAGTTGTCCTGCTGGATTTCTGAACGACCTTGTAGTTGATGCGCTTACTGATGCAACCATGTTTGACTCGGCCTTCTGGTACTTCTTACGCACAAACTCCTCATTGAGTTTGATTGCTTCAATTTCGCGGACTTTGTCTATTAGATCCGTAAAAGACTGGTTGCGACTTAGCATCTTCAGTGCAACAGTACGAACCTCACGATTTGTAGCATGTTCGGCGACGGTAGCTACGATCTGCTCAAATTCCTTCGTGTCATCGAAATCGCAGAGGTGTGCCATCGATCCAACTCTAGTTATGTATGACAGATCCGACTCACCTGGCTTTTGGGTCAACAATGCCAACTTTCGCCTCATTAGCATTACATCCGACCCCGACCCAAAATAGGATTTCAGCCGTGCCATCGCGTTGGCGAATGGAGAACGAACGACGTCTGGATCATTACTGGAAGATTTCGTATTTTTGAATATTTCAAGGAGGCGTGCTCCGGCTTTGACTTTGAAAACGGTGTATTTTGTGAACTCGTCTTCGATTCCTGCTAGTATCATTGAGTCAGACAATAAGTCCTTCCACGCTTCGAACGAATGGCGATGTATTTCACCATCTTCTGCAGGCTTACACTCCGGAACGCTCAGTGAAGCAATCGAGAGTTGATTAATAGATGTATACAGCCTGGATTCTTCCACGTTTGGGCCTATTCTACGCGTGCTGCAAAGGCGATTCTCACGTCCAAACTCAGATCCTGTTCCGTTTCCTGAAGTATTTCCGTCATTTTGATTTCTGCGTGTTTCCACGATCCCACCGGGTGTCATCCTGCGAGTATCGCCAAATGGACTTCCACTCTCGACGTCGGATCTTCTTCCTTCGCCTGCAGCGTCCCATGAATTAGATATTTCTGCTTCTCCTGCGATACCATAGCCATCGGGGCGACTGATATCCTTCGCATTCTGTACTTGTACCTGTCTGCGAGCGTCGCTCAATCGATTTTCCCGCGTAAATTCAGATCTTGTTCCTTGTCCTGAAGTATTCCAGGCAGCTTGGTGCATTCGTCCTTCCACAAGCGCCGCGGATATCGTACCACGAGCGTCACCAAGTCGTCTCTCTCTCTCGTAGTCGGATTCTCTTCTTTCGCCTACAGCCTCGCCTGTAGCGTTCCATGGATTAGATGCTTCTGCTGTTTCTGCGATACCGTTATCATCTTGGGGATCGTTATCTTCCAGATTCTGGGCTGGTACCTGTCTGCGAGCCCCGCCCACTCGATTTTCACGCGTGAATTCCGATCTTGTACCGTCTTCCGAAGTATTCCAGGCAGCTTGGGATCGGTGTCCTCCCACGAGCGCATCGGTTATCGTGCTATGAGCATCGCCAAATCGATTTTCCCTCTCGTAATCGGATTCTCTCCTTTCGCGTGCATCATCCCAACGATTAGATAGTGCTGCTTCGTCTGCGTTATCGGGGGGTCTGTTATCTTCCATTCCGTCCACAGTCGCGTTTCCCTCGGCATGGAGTGCCATGAGTTCATCGTTCAAGCGTTGGCTTTGTTCGAGTTCTGCCATAAGGCGAGCGTTTCTTGCCCTTTCGGTTGCTAATTCTTGAGTGAGGTCTTTCATCCTATATCGTTTTTTCTGCTTCTTCTCTACTACCGCTTGTTCTTGTGCCGACACATTTTCAATTGGCAGTCGCTGTGTTAAGTCTTTCTTACTGTAAACTTTCTTTTTCGCTTTCGTACTCATTGCTTTATCTGAAAGTTACAAACAAACGAAAAACAATATTATATTCTCCGTTGCAAACATAATACTTAAGTAATTCTTTAATTTATTTATTGACTGTTATCAGTTCGTGTGTTGAGACCGAGACCGCTCGAACACATTTTTTTTAGGTATAGATGGTATGTCGAGACCGAAACCGCTCGGACACATTGGTTTACAACTTACTGCTGACGTACTGCTCAGTTGTGTTTTGAGACCGAGACCGCTCAAACACTTTTTTTTTCCTTTGAATATGTGTCGGTGGTGTGTCGAGACCGATACCGCTCGAACACATTAATTTCCGTTTTCTTTTTTTTTTTTTTTTTTGCCAAGGGCGTGTCGAGACCGAGACCGCTCGAACACAAAGTTTTTTTTTCCACTTTACCGACTGCAAAATTTCGGATGGTGTGCTGAGGCCGAGACCGCTCACGCACATTTGTATGTATCATGTAACGTTGTTCTATTCCATAATTATCACTACTTTCTGTGTATTTTATATGAAACTCTCTCTAGCATGTGTATGGTTATGTTTGTGTGATGTTTGGTGGTCTACCAGTGCTCTCTCTTTCATACAAACACTAAAAAAAACAATAAGCGGTTAACATTATCACATTCTCTTAGCACATCAATTTTGGTATATTATTTTTCTCAATTAATTACACTATTTATGTTTTCAATCACTGCCGTTCAAAATGAACGTCGCTCTTTTCCGTACAATTCACTATTTTAGCCGTACTCTACCAAAACCCACCTCCAATCTATCAGTAATCCCGTAAAATCAAGGCGCCATTTTGTTTCTCTTATGTTTCGGTATACCCTCATCACTCACATTTTTTTCCATCGCGTAAACTCCATGATAACTCAAAATGTCCAAAGCGGTTGATATTCTCACCTTAAACTTTTATTTTCACTTTCGTATTCACATATTACTTACCTACCGGCTCCGCCATGTAGTGTTCGCAATAATCGAAAATACGCCACGGCCAACGCTGCTAGCTGCTTGCAAAATTGTCTACGTGCTGTTCGTCCAAAAGTAGTACACAGAATGACGCTCAAAGCCTCTCGCGTCCTTTTCGGAAGCAGGGGATCGACCGACGCTTCGACAAGCCCTTTGCGTTTCTTGGCTAACGCAACATTTTGCGTTATGAATCTGCCGTGTTGCCAAATATTCATATTGTGTGAATAATTTTGTGTCTGCTCTTCTTGTTTGTATTTTAATGCAATCAATTAGCCAACATGATGTATATATATAATTTCCAATGCTCAATATTAATTTAACTATCGACTACCCGCTACTACAACGGTCACGGTAAGATTCTGAGCTGAGAAACACTTACCTCTCGGATGATCCCCGCCGGAACGCTTTTTCAAAATCATTGCCGATCGGCGGCAGCTTTTACGTGCGTTTCAGCAAACTGGGCGTCGCCGCTGTTCCGCTGCTGCTACTTCCACCAAAGTGATCGCGACTGACAATTTTCATCCAAATATGGGTAAATCATGTTTACCCATATTTGAGTAAACTCACTCTACCAACAATATGAGTATTTTTTACCGCTTTTTATTAGTATATTTTACTCATAATATAAGTAATGCATATAAAACCCAAATATGGGTGAATAAACTACTCATTTATGGGTAAACTGATCTTAGCGTGAAGGCCAGTTAAGTACAGAATGTGAAAAGGGTTTATTTGGTTTTTACAAATAATTACGTTCAGAGGTTTTCTCAACCTTTTCAACTTTATCCACGCAAACTATGTTCAGTAAAGTGCCCCACACAATGCATACGTTTGCGTGTGCGTGACAGTAGTTTGACACATTTCCCATGGGAAAACTGTCAAAAAAACGCAAACCTCGACGGAACGGACGCTATGTGTTCCAGGCTTAACACATACATAAAATATTTATCAAAGTATTTACTTATATTTTATTTAGGCTAAGTTGCATAATTATATCAAAAGCGCCACAAATTAAACGTATATGTGAGCTGGTACAAAAAAACAGGCTCTTTTTAAAAGTGTGTGATAGCAGAACAAATGTAAATAATGCCCTTGATAATGCTTAATCATTTTCATAGTTTTTGCCGGTTTACGTTTTCAAAATAGACAAGGCCTGCAGTTCAGTAGCGGAATCTTCCAGCCACCTCTACCAGTAAACTCCTCATTATCTCCGGCCAGCAAAATCTCCAGCAATTTCTTATAGAAAATTGCGTAGACGAAAAAAATCAACAATTTATTCTGAGGAATTCAGCGGTAACTCGTATAAGGGAATGCTCCAGCTACTCCTTCCAGTGAATTTTCCAGCAGTTCTTTCTGGCCGGGGAATTCTTCAGTTCTTAACTTTCGAGAATGTTTAGGCCAACGAGCAAATCTTGTCGATAAACCTTCAGTAACTTCTTCCTGATTTTTTTTTCGCAATTCCTTCCAAAAAATCCATCCGGCAAATCCTCCAGAGATTACAACTGTCATTACCTCCAGGCAACCTACCAGCAATTCCTTCCAGATAATCATTATCCGGAGAAATTCTTGAAGGAACTCCCGGAGGACTTCCCGAAAGAACTCCTGGAAGAATTCACTTCCCAACTAACAATCACTCATTTAATAGGCACCATTATGACGGATTAATTCAGCATAATGTTGAATAACATTTGAATTATTTTCACGTACAACCTATGTTCGGGTTTTGTTCACACAAATTTGGAGAAGTTATAAAGCATCATGTTGTGCACCAACTTAATTTTTTGTTCTTTAAAACGTTTTATAAATGTACAGGAAAGTTGTTATTCAGCTTTGGCAAAAATGACTGAAAATAAATAAAATGCAAAAATGTTGAACCCTCACGAGAGTAATTATTTGTTCTCCTATTGAGAACACCTATTATGAAATAAGAATTACATATAAAATTACCTAAATCCGGATTTGAACTCGAGACCTGTCGATTGCCAGCCGCATGCCTTCCCGCATAGAAAATAATGGTTTAGGGTATCATTCATATCATAAGATTTTTATTCGTGGAATAATAACGATAGACGTTATAATAATTTAATGATTGAATGATGAAAGTTATTAAAATGTGATCATACAATATTTTTCAAATGCCATAGTATGAATGATTACGATTCACTTTATGATTTATGAATAATTTTCAATAATTTAGTTTTGGCTAATTCCCTGACTATAATTAATTTATTATAGTTAGCATGTAATATCGTAGGTAATCATAACGTCAGGGCCGGATCTAAGGGGGGGCCGGGGGGGCCCGGGCCCCGGGCCCCCACATTTTTGGGGCCCCCACAAAAACCTTTTTTGCTTGCTAACATTAGCTTTATTTTTCATATTGCTCAAGTACTGTTCGAAAATAAGGAAAAATATTTTTGGTCATCTCTCAGAAGGGCCTCCACATCCGCTCGGGCCCCGGGCCCCCACAATCCTTAATCCGGGCCTGCATAACGTAATTATGGTATCATGTGTATACCAACCTTGCATTAGTTGCCCGATTTGGCACCGCTGAGCAGAAATTACCTCTGAAAATCGACTCCCAAACTTCAACACTTTATCGCTGGTGCGTTCTTGCCGGGAATTTGTTGGCATCGCAGGTTGCAGGCGGTGCATTAGCGTGGGTATATTGCGGTAACGTCGTCGCACCATTATTGGGTATCGACTATCACTAGGTTCAGGGATGATTGCTTTGCCGGAAAGAATGGATTTTTAGGTGCAGATTAGCTGCCGTGTTTCCTTCCAACAACAGTTTCAACACCGGACTTCCTCGCTTGCCACATAGTGTGGCCATGTCCTGATGGTCGTCCGGTAGTCCTCCTCCTGGCATTTCTTTTTGAAAATGCTTCCCCGGAAAAACTTCAGAACGTTATCGTCTTTGAATAACTCGCGAGCACTAATTGTATTTGGCGTAATCAGTAAACACCGCGCGAAGATCGACGGAGAAACCCCGGGATTCACAGTTCGAACACCAACCAACCACCGAAAAAAACACTTTGGTAAACACAAACGATTCGGTGGTAGTCAAATGTGACAGAAGCGGCCGCCAGCGTCAAATGCGCAGGGGTGGATTTTTTTGTCGATAATGCAGATTTGGTGGAATATTTCAGTTTTGCTTTAATTATTGCTAATTTAGAGAAAACTTTCCGTTCTACGGTAGAGCGAAAAGCAACCGCAGCTGTCAGACTACTGATTTTCACTGAGGTATCATCGATCTACCCCAGCGAGCCCTAGCGATGCCTTGGATACGACGACGATGATCATTGTTTGTTGTTGGTTTTCAGTTCAATTCACCTTGCAAGCATGCTTTGATTTGGCCTTTAATTTCAATGATAGGATGATTTTCAAGCCTGCGGTAGGACTTTGACAGCTGCGGTAGAACTCGGCGGCTACCGCAGAGTGGAAATTTTTCTAAAAATCCGCAATATTCCCTGTATCATATATTAAATTATAGAGTGATTATAGCATGAACGATATCACAAAATTTTTGTTCGTGAAAAAAATGCGTTTTTGAATGGTAACGATACTTAACAACCCATTCGGTCTATCATAAAAAGTCCGAAAATTATATCTGCTATAATCCATATGATTTATGCTATCATAGGTTTACAATCCGTTGTACGATAAGCAGGGATTGGCGGCATGCACCGTGCGGTGCGAAAAAAGCGTGTGTTTCACACAATCGCAAGTGCTCGTCTCCCGTTTTGCAGAGAGACAAGAGACGTATGAGTGAGAGCTTTCGTAATTGTGCGAGAGACAATCGCAGCACTAGCTCTACGGCGCAGGGAGTAATGCGCGGTGCTTGGGACTGTGCTCGTCTCCAAACAGAAAAAATCAATTAATAAATTAATTGAAGAGTTTGTGTTTTCGGCAAAGTTGTTGAGCTTATCAAGGGCTGACAAGTGATGGGTCGTTTGATTCGAAATTTTTCCAATCATGCGTAGTATCAAGCCAAGTGCTAAGTACGGAGACAAGCACCGAGAGAGTGCATACGACAGAGCGTGAGAGCTCCAGCGCGCGGCAAAGTAAGCGAGCAACACACAACCGATTGCGCGTACTCGTCTCCTTCTAGTTTGTTGTGCTGTCTCGTAGCAGAGTGTGCGGCACGCAAAGAGTTTTGAGTCGCACCCTATCCCTGACGATAAGAGGTATAATTAAAAAATGATAACCTAAATCAGCACTGTATGATACCGGTTTATTCGGGTTCCTATCTGCGCCACCCTAGAGATGGTGAGATGCAGCACCCAAAGCAAAACATAATCTTCCCATGACTCAATAATGATCACTCCTGAACTTGTGTTCAGCAGTGGTGAATTACCACAGCACGTGGTAATCAACTGAACAACGCCTCAACGTCAACAGCTGTTCAGCCCAAAACACGTGTTTTCCATTCTGTTTTCGCTGTCAGTATTTTTATCGCATGGTGAGCAAATTTGTATCGAATGCGGCCAAAAGTGTTGGTCCTTATTAAAAATATTGTTTCCAGACGTACTAATTGCGATATGAATACATTTTATTTTTATTATTAAATATCGATCTTTAAAAATGCATGGCAATATGTGATGCGGTATGGTCTTGGATATGGTGCATTCACAGCATCTGTTCAGGTTTTCTACTCATGCTCAGTCGAAGATCCGTTAAGCAATTTTTTTATTTATGCTTTTGTCAGAATCTTGATATTATGCTCAATAAATAGTGCATAATGATGTTTAGGGATACTTGAAATGTGTCGATTTCTGAATGCTGTTTGGTTATCTAGGTGACTGTGGGAGCAATATTCAGTAAGCACGACAGCACTGAAATGTCATATGCATCGATCCAAGCGTCTCGTACAATCGAACTACTACGGAAGATAAAAAAAGTATAATAATCAAGGTACAAGATATCTTGTTACAGACCAATCATAATAAATAAATGCCTCATGTTTTCGTTGATTACGTCTCTCTCACGTCACTCAATGTTAATTCTATTCTGTTTTATTTTATGTGATTCGTTTAAAATATTGGTTCTTTAATAACTTGGTTGTCTAAACAGTTTTAGCCATGATTTATCCCATAATCCGAACAAAGTTCGGAGTAAAACTATGACGGGCTGAAGGCGTTTATTTGACAAGTGAAAAGCACATAGTTCAGGAGCATATGCTTATCGATGCATCAGCTTAATAAGATGCAGACAAATGTTTTGTTAAACTCTTTTGTTAAGGAATCAATGCTTGTCGAATAAATTTCTTGTTAAACATTTGAAAAGTGTTTCAATTTATCGTTGTTGATACCAATGAGGAAAGTCGAACATTGACTACTTTCTCAATTGAAAAATCATTTAAACAGTAATGTGTAGAGCATAATTTTAGTTCAGCTATCATTACCATTATTAAGCAACAATTCAGCAAGCTTGCTTGTTTGTGACTTGCAATTGTTAGTTGGGTTAAGGCTCGACTTAAGGAATCCCAAAAAAAATCCCGATGCAACTCCTGAAGCGATCCCTGAAGGAACTGATAAAAAGATTCTTACTCCGAAGATGAGTAATTTAATGTACCCCTGAGAAGAAATTTATATTGTCTCCCGGGAGAAATATATATAGGCTTGCCCCTCCTTGCACAAAATTCCTGAAAGAAACTCCGGTAATAGTTCCTGAGCTCATCACAGCCAAAAACTCTGGAGCAATTCGTTGTGCAGTTATTTCTTCCAGCAATCCCTATAACAATCGGTCAATCCTTATGCAACTCTTTTCGGAACATATTTCTGCAATTCCTGCCGGTCAATGCAACAACTTTCGCTTTCAAGAATCCTCCATCAATATTCTTTCCGGGAAATCAGCCAACCAATACTTCCCGATCACCCTCTAGCCTGGAAGTTTTCCTGGAATAAATGGATATCCTTTTCCGCCACTCCTTCAGCAAACCCATTATGGAATCTCTTAGGAATTCTGCCATCAATAATCTGCGAGAAACCCTCCGGCAATCCACTACACTGAGAAGATTTTCCGTATACTTTTTATGTGTGAAACTACATAATTTTTTGCAATTTGTGCCTACTTATAATTAATAAGAGGGACAAACATACTTTTTATTACGTTCAGCAGTTATAAAGTTTATGGCTGAAATGTTATAATTTTTAATTTCCCCGATACATAAAATTTATGTTTGCAACTTATAACTTCTATATTACGGTTTCTTATAAGAATTATGTAACCAATTTGAATAATAGTTATAATTCAATTAATCAAAAGTACTTCCCATTTGTTTTTAAAATAAACATATTTTATTACTCTAAAAAAATACAAAAGGTTCTTTGTGGAATATTGCTGGTGGTCTGCCGAAAGAATATCAGGACACCCGTCGGATGTTACGCTGATTACCAGGCAGGATGAAAGCAGCGGCGCTCTCCTCGGTTCACTCTCATCTTACGCGTTTTTCTCTTCTCCTTCGGCAAATTCACCAAAAGTCCAGCGGTTCGTCGATCCAGGATGCTATTATGATCCTTATCATCGAGGACACTTTATCTCCGTCAGCTACGAGGCACCTCATCGTTCCGGATGGTATACACCGGACTGTGTATTTTCATTTCCGTCGTGCTCGGCTCCCTGCTGGTGCGTCGGGGCCTGGAAGTAGCGCTTACGATCCTTGCAGCGAGATGAAGAAACATTCTTTCGGGTTGCCAATAATCGAATGTATCCGTAGTGAGATTCCGCCTATCGTATCCTGGTCACCGAAGTCCACTGTGTTGGCCATGTACACCATACTTATTTCGCCGGAGTGTGCGGATGAAAACTGTGGATAAATTTTGAGCGGTAACAAGAAAACAAAACAAATCACAATGAATTTTTTTTTAAATGCAAGCTTACCTTGAAAATTCAGCTGTTGATCCCTCGGCTGATCCAAGGTAGAGGCTGATATTTTTGGCCGTTTTGATATCCGGCATGATAAACGTCCTGCTTGCCGTCATGATGGCCGTTGGAGACTGAGTCGGCCAAACTTAAAAAGTATGTGTGAACATATATAATTTTTTACTATAGCAAAACAATTATACCTTTTATGTTTGACCAAACATAAAACTGATGTATAGGGTGTATAGGCCTTATAAGGTACCTTATCAAAGCTAAAACAGCTTCTATGAGCATTATATGCACACAATTAAAAGTAACGATAATAATGTCTTATAAATTGTAAAGAAAATAGCCTTATATACTTAAAGTTTGGATTTTTATCAGTGTAGAAATTCCTTTCAAATTTTTGATGGAATTCTCGAAGGATTTCCCGAAAGAACGCAAACAGTAATCAAATAAAAAAAGACAAAACAACGGAATCCCGGCTTCCGATGGCAATCAATTATATGATTTCAGCTAATCCAGTGCACATCCGGCTGCAGGTTTCATTTCATCCATAGCTCCAGCAGCATAGGTAGCACCCTAGCGGGACCTGTGATTGTGTTCCGACGTGGTAATCTCGAGCCGAGCCATACGAGCTCCTACACGTCCACTGGGTTGTTCCGCTCGGTCCTCTTCTAATTGTGACAGGGTGTGCTCCTTGCTGATCCGACGACCAACCAAGCCACACGAGCTCCGACGCAGCCCCTGGGTTGCTCCGGCTCCGGTTGTTCCTGTTCCGGATGCTATACTTCTTGCTGATCCGATGACCAGCTTGTTTTGTTTTGGTCGTTTTGATCTTAGTTTGACAACAACATTCTTTTCTTTGCTTTCGTCGATCACATCACATGTGTGAGATGTGAGTAGTTTAAAAAAAAGATTTTGAGATGGATTTTGGATGGAAGCAGATAGCAAGATGTAAACAGATACTGCACAGTGTATAAGATGTATCGGATTTTTGATAGAAATGAGATAATCTGGATGTGTCGCCCCCCTCGGTTTGACCACATCTAATCTGAATATCCGCCGCCTTTACCGCTCTCGGATGTGGATAAGGTATCTCTCGAGGTATCTCTATAAATTTTCAATGTTAACTTCTGGGTGGTGTGAATAGCAACGGTTTTATTTTTCAAGCTAGCTAACACACACCTACACACTTCCGGTACACAGCTTGTAAACAAGTACAAGCGTTCAATTTTCTTGCAACCACCTCTCTCAGCGTGGTTGCCAAACACGCCATCGCGACACTGTTCGGAAATGGTAAACATGATCAATCCACCATTATTCCAATTTTGTTCTCGTGTTCCAAGTTTATTTTTTTCCATTCGCGATGGAAATTTTGATGGATAGTTGTTGCAAAATTAGCCAAAATAGGCTCAAACCAATGTTTATCCTTCTCCTCGCTTTCCAACGGCTTTGACAGCGGCAAATGGAGATATCGTGACCAGGCATGGAATCCTCCTCAGAGTGAAACGAGAAAACAAAAAATCTGCACCGAGCTCTCGTACCCAAAGCTAGAGCGTTTTCTCTCGTTCTGTTTCACCTTCCTGCTGGTAGCTTGTGACTCCGGAAAACGTGCGGATTAGTTGCACAAAAAAGTGCGTTTCCTAAAAATTGAGGCACTTTGTGCACGCCGTGAGTAAACATAAATATGTTTATGATAATAAATCATTTATTAAGAAGTTCACAGGTATTTATGTGTGCAATTATGTCATACCACCCGATCGGCGAGCTCATACTGTGAACAACGTCATAGAAATGGCCTACCAACTTACCGGGTTCCTCAAAAATGAGGCACAAAAAATATACACTTTGTGTTGTTTCTAGTGGCTCGACGTATCTCTTTGTCACGCTCCCGTTTTCTCTTTGTGCATCGCTCCCGCGCAAACGAATTCGGTAGGAACACACAAAGATAAAGAGAGCAAAAACGTGCATTTGAGGCACATTGTGGGAGCAAATAACAAGCCTGATCGTGACAAAAGTTTTGATTATATCCGCAGCACCTACACACTCAATTTCGGTTTCCCTGTTCGGTAATTTATTTTACGTTTTTTGATCCGTAAAATATAAAAGATACTGAGATTTCAGCAATTTAGTATAACGTTACTGAGGTTCAGCAATGTTTTTTTCACTTTTTGCTGAACACGGTAATTGTTTGTACCGAGATTTCCGTAAAGTTGAATATTTACTGAGTTCAGTTAAATGTCAGTAAATAACAAGTACCGACTTTTCAGCATCGGCTCGATTTTACTGAGTTTCCGGTAATATGGAAGGTAAACATTAAACCGCGCCAGGATTGCTGTCAAAATTCAGAAATGGACTGAAATTCTCTGCCGAAGGAAAAAAATCCATTTTCAATGCTATCTTCTGTGCCCTTGCCGCTTGTTCAGTAAGTAGAGGACAATTCTTCTGAGTTAAGGGAGATTGGTTACATTTCGTTACTGCTTCAGTTGGAACACATTTTAATCATCGACCGAATTCTCCAGTGTGAGGAGACCGATCTGGTTCTGCTAGAACTGAACCATCAGAATGATTTTCAATCATTCCAAAAGAAGTCGGTAGGTGCACGGGAATTGGTAGTAGGGTGACGAAGAGTATTATTGGCAGGTTTGTTCACTTCGTCATGGGGGGTTTTTGTGGGTCGAATTGCCTGAAATTTGGGCATATAACTCAGCTTGGTTGGGAAGGATTTGAGGCCAACTTTGAGACCAACAGGTTTCAAAAAACCCCCCATGACGAAGAGAACAAAACTGCCGAAAATACGTAAGTTCCCCTATATAAAGAATGTGGGAGGTTTTGCATCAAAAGTGGGATCTACCGGTAAGGAATAAATTATTTTTCAGAACTGAAAAAATCAACAAGGTCGATTAAACATAGTAGAAAACTGAAAAAGTCAGTAACGGTTATATTAGCTTTTACTGACTAAATCAGTTTTCGTTTGACAGCTCGAAAATTTTTGTTCTACCGACTATTCGGTACTTACAATCCATTACTGACTTAACTCTGCTGTTCAAAAACCCAGTAAAATTTTACCGACTTCGGTAATCAAATCTGAGTGTGTAGATAACAATACTCTTCAATCAACCACACAGGTTCAACAAGGTTTAACATAACCTCCATCTTCAATGTTTGGCTCCCGATGTTTGGCTCCCGCTGAGAGAGCATATTGAGTCAGTCCGCGACACTCAGGTTAGCCTCATGCTCAGAATGAATATCATAAGATCGTCGTAAGAGAATTTTTATCCTTGCGAAAAAAAATGCGTAAGAAAATCTTATGATTACACTAGTTTACAAAACAAAACGAAAGTCGTGAACTTCTGTCAACGACCAAAATTTTTGAAGCAAAATTTAGCGCTAATTTTGAAACCAAAAATTTTTAAATAGAACAGTTTTTGAGTTTTAGCTCAATATCGAGTTTTACAACTTTTCAAAATATGTAATTTACTAAAACTCAAATATATTGCGTTTTGTTCAACCAATTTTAAATATTTTTCCATAAATTAAAAGCTGAATACAATACCATTCGATCATCTGAATACAGGTTTCGCGTCAGATTGATGAAATTCAAGATATTGGCGTGTTTTAGGGACGATTTCCTTAAATTTTAGTAAAATTCCCAAAAAATTTTGAAGAAATGTATTTTTTCAGTAAGAAAAAAACAATATAAAAATTCTTTCTCAACGTTTATTTGACATATCATATGTAGGCGAGTTACAGTAATAATTTCAGCTCAATCGGAGCATTGATTACGGAGAATGAGATATTTGAAGTGAACGACTTTGCTTAAAAATAGAACAAAAATCGATTTCAAATCTTCAACCTTGTATGGAAAGTCGAAAAAAATTCCGCTCTACTGTATTTTTTTTCCTTCGCGTTTTCGAACTCAGGGCATGATTCTACACCAAAAATGATCATCAGCTTGCCGAGTTCAAAAATGCTGTAAACTAGTGTTGTTTTTCCGCCTCTTCTGTGCGATAGAAATCCAAATTACCATCTTCAAAATCGCGAGGAAAATTGTTGGAGAGGGAGGGAAGGTATGAAAAATAACATGGCATCCCGTATTACCTTAATGGGTTAGTTTTTGCTGATTCGTGTTATTTTTTATACTCAGCGTGTAGTTGCGATGTTTATTTTTCTTATTCGAACATTCGAACTAGAAACCGAACCCTTGCATTTGACAGAACAACTCACATGATTTCTGTCAGTTCGCGCACTAATAATAAAATCGGAGTCAGCTCCAATCTTGGTAGAAGTAATTTAACAAATTAAGCTAGAAATAAGGTAAAATCTGTAATAATTTGGTGTCTATTTGTGTACAGAAGTGTTCAGAATTGCTGGGCTCATAAAGTTCTGTGATAATCTTAAAGGAAATACCGAAACACTGGTTTAAGATCCCTAGATGAATTGAAGTGACTACAGTTAACCCTCTCCTGTCTACCAGACCTTTCTCTGGAGGATAACATTCCTAGCTTCAAATTTATTTTATTAATTTTCCAGCACAAAATGACCGCCACCGTGGATCCACGTCGACCGGACAAAATCAATCGCTACAAACCAATCGACAGTGCCAGCCAGGGAGCCGGTGTTGGCGATGATCTCATGCCCGACTACATGAATATCCTCGGTAGGAATGCGATGAGCTAAACTTCTTGAAGTTTCAGAGAATCTCGATGAAAGAACTCACCTTACTCACCCATTAAATTTTGTTTCTCTCTTCATCCATCCAGGTATGATATTCTCCATGTGCGGTCTGATGATGAAGCTCAAGTGGTGCGCCTGGCTGGCCCTGTACTGTTCCTGCATTAGCTTTGCCAATTCCCGGGTCAGCGACGACGCCAAACAGGTCCTGTCCTCGTTCATGCTGAGCGTGAGCGCCGTGGTCATGTCCTACCTGCAGAACCCCACACCGATGACGCCGCCCTGGCAGTCGGTTTGATTTCGATTCCGGTAGGTTTCCCCGGTTATCTGAAGTCGCATAAGCACATGTTATTTATTACAATGAAGGGACGCGCACTTTTTAGTTAATTTGAAACGATAAAAATTTACAGAACACAAAATCAGTTATTTTATGTTAACTAGGTACCACTAAATATGTCAACGTGTTGCATCAATTCAGAGAACCATTCCCATGATGTTGCAGCCCTGGGCGCATTCCGACGCACAATTTCTTCTAAGAAAAAGTTTTTTGCTGGTGTCGTGACCAATAAAAAAGGCTGTTTTTTTTGTAAAATTGATTTTTAAATTGCATATGTTAGAGATTTACCCTGGCCATGTTCGCAGGGGTTGACGGTATTAAAGTGAAGGAGTTTCATTTTGATTATTGTAATGTAGTGTTCTTTAGTGAAACATATCACCTTTTTAACACTTTAATGCGCCTCCAACGGTTCATCACGAACCGGCTGCTGCAGATGGAGTATTTATGGCTGATCATATGCATCAGACATGCTCGATAAACAGGAGGAACCGCCGGGGCTCAGTAGAGTCTATTCCCAAGCAATAGTTCCAAGTCAGTTGGATTTGAGAAGGTTTTGATGATCGTTACAAATCCTAATAAAAGTATTATAGGATTTGTGACAGGTTTTGGAACCATTTACAGCCACCTGACTTCAAAATGTTGTTTGGGCTCTATTTCCCACGTTTCTCGGTTGATTTTTATTACATAGTAATTTATTAATGTCATAGTCGCTTTTTCGAATTTTTACAATGTTAGTTGGTCATATTTTCTTTAAATAAAGCAATAAAAATCGACCGAAGAATCAATAGTGGGAAGGAGATTTGCAGCACTTAATTGTGCTGATAGATTCAAAGCTAACGTGCGAACACTTAAACGCATTGTTGACGTCAATGCGTTCGACGTGACATTTTGGGCAAAAACTGACTGCTTTATATTAACTGAACAACGTTACTTGTGTATGACTAGGTTGACATTTCTAGGCTACGCTTGAGAAAATGACATGGTTCATCTAGGTAGGACCGATAGGACAATTGAACGAATTTGAATATTTTTAATAGTATTTGTAGCAGGATGAAAGTTGACATGAAATCTTTATTATTTTAAAATTTTATTGCAATCAACTGACCAACTTGGCGTATTTTTGATTATCTTTTAGATGTTCAGAAGTTCAGTTACATGTTTCTGTGGATTTTGGACCGATGACAATTTAAGGACACAAGAGATGAACACAAGTAGAAAACGATTAGCCAAATCAAGAAAACAATTTGACACAGGATCGACTATATTTTAACATACAGGGTTTGATTGATTCGATGAAAAAAAAAACAACATACGACAACTGACTTAACGAGGAGAAAAACATATTTAACCATACCACTGTACCGATGGGAACAACTATACCTGAATCAAGAGTCACTTTGGTTATCTGACAGATCTATACATCGCGGGCGGTTTATGCGTGCGTGCGAATAAGGGCATTCAAAGAGCGGCAGTTTACGGTTAGACAGGAACGGGAACGCATCGGTACAATGGCGACGACGCTGAAAATTGGTGAGTAAAGTGAAAACGGCCGAAAACCTCGAAATAATGTGGAACTGTGATACGAACTGGAGAAAAGTGAAAACATGAGAACAATTAGATCAACGTTCCCATTCTTCTGGGCGATTGAAAACCATTTTTAAGCGAAAAAAAAAATGGATTCGACAATTTCGTTAACCGCATACGAGAACAAGCCAACAGATGTGAATTCGCTGACGTCAGCGATGCTACGATCGATCAAATAATCGAAGGCTGTCTCTCCCAAGACTTCCGCAAGAAATTGCTGTCGGAGGACAAATCTTTCGAGGAAATACTGCAGCTGGGAAAAGCAATGGAAGACCTGCAAACTCAGTGTAAGGCGTATGTGAAAGATGTTCGTCCATCAGAATTCGTACAACGAGTACAGCCGTCCTCGCAGCCATCAAACAAGTCAGCAGTGAGATGTTTTAGATGCAACCGTTTGGGTCACATTGCGCGCGACAAGAACAAATGCTCAGCATCTGGTGTGAAATGCCATACATGTGGCGAGCTTGACCACTTCAAAATTTGCTGTCCGAAAAAACGCAAATGGGATGGAAGTGACAACTCGGGACCTGCTAAGAAACAAAAGGTGGCGTTCAGGAGAGGATTATACTGCGTCAACGCTGGAGATAAAAGCGATACCTTGGCTTTCGAAGTTGGTGGCATAAAAATACAGATGTTAGTTGATTCCGGTTCACCGCCTAATATCATCACACAGAAGACTTACGGAGAGCTGAAACGAGCAGGAGCAGATATCATCAACGAGCGCGAAGCATTGGAAGAGAGCAAGCAATACCAAGGATACGGATCATCAGACACCATCCACTTCAGTAAGGCTTTCGAAACCGAAATAAAAATACCAGGTGAAGAAAATGGAGTCTGGAGTTACGTTCTGGTTTCTCCTAATGGGCAAACCAATTTACTATCCAAATCGACGGCTTTTGCTCTCGGAGTACTGAGAATCGGCTATGACGTTGGAAGCGAAGTCAATACCATTACTGGCGCTGAACAAAACCCTAAATCGCCTTTCCCAAAAGTGCCAGGAATTCAGTTGAAAATACACATTGATCCATCCGTCACTCCTGTATGTCAGCCAATACGACGTTTACCTATCGCTATGGAAGCAGAAGTTGAACAACAGATACAAGAGTTACTGGCACAAAAGATCATAGAGAAGGTTGAACATCCCACAAGCTGGGTATCTCCACTAGTTCCTGTCCGGAAAAGCGATGCGAAACTCCGCCTGTGCGTCGACCTTCGAGCAGCGAATAAGGCAGTACTAACCGAGAAATATCCGATGCCCAACATAGAAGAAGCTTTATCGTCTATCCACAAAGCTGAAATGCTGTCAACGCTTGATTTGGAGTCCGCATTTTACCATCTTGAGCTTGAAACAGAAAGCCGTGATATAACTACATTTGTTTCGAGAAGTGGACTGTATCGTTTCACACGACTCGTTTTTGGAATAAAAAGCGCTCCGGAGCTATTCCAAAAGACAATAGCAAACCTTATTGGCGGGATCAAAGGGGTCATAATATACCTCGATGATATATTGATCTTTGCTGATTCAGTCGAAGAACACGATCGCATTCTTGCATTGGTAATGGAACGGCTGAAAACCTTCAACCTAAAGGTAAACGAAAAGAAGTCCGTATTGAGAGCATCAAGCGTTGAATTTCTTGGGTTCAAGGTTTCGAAGAAGGGAGTAAGTCTCACTGAAACGAAGATTAAGGCATTTCTGGACATGCGCGCTCCACAAACAACTAGTGAGCTGCGTTCACTTCTGGGTACTGCACAGTTCTTTGGAAAGTTCATTGAGAACCTTTCAATGCGTACCCATCACATGAGGCAACTACTGCATAAGGGAACCGCGTTTTGTTGGAAGCCATGCCATCAAAAGGAACTTGACGATCTGAAAACGTTAGTAGGGAAACATTAGACTAAGGAGTGTATCGTAAAGTAGTTGAAAATGTTTACAATACTTTCAAAAATAGTTTAATATAACTTTTAAGTAATTTTATTTTTGGAGATACTGAACAAATCCTTGAAAAAAGAAATGGCTTTTATGATTTTCTAAAAATGTTCTTTTAACTGGGTTTTTAACCTAGATTACTGAACGTATGTTTTTAAATTTTTGCACACCTTCTAAAAAATTGAAATTGCGAAAAAAGTTCGATAATGTTCGAAAATTGTTAACTTTTTTGTGCAAATATAATAAGCTCCAGAAT
Organism: Aedes albopictus; assembly: GCF_035046485.1. NCBI lineage: Eukaryota > Metazoa > Arthropoda > Insecta > Diptera > Culicidae > Aedes > Aedes albopictus. The sequence goes on from NC_085137.1 coordinate 408,742,629, forward strand.
CCTCATGATATAGGCAAATTATTTTATTCAAGAAAAATCTCCACTGCATTTAAGCGCAATTCTTAAAAATGAAAAAAGGCCATTTTTGAGGAACCCCTTTTTTCCATGCTCCTCCAAACCATGTTTACGCAAATAAAAAATACATAAAATGAAAAATTCGCATGTTTTTAAATAGGGTATGTTTTTAAATTTATGGACGAGTAAGTTAGAGCAAAAAATATAATTTTATAACCTTTTAAGATATTAAAAGCAGAACTTCAAAGTTTGACCAAAAAATAGGCGTTTTTTGGAGTGGACCATTTTGTAGATATAGGAGATTTTTCTATCGAAAATATGAATTTTGGAAGTCGGTGTTGAATGATATGTTATGTGTACATAACTGTTAACAAGCATCAATATTTTCCAGATTTTTTATCGTACAAATTTTGTTCGCTACAGATTATTGAAATGTTGAAAAATCCTAGCAAAATTGCATTTTGTGCAGATTTTTATTTTGTGAGGTTTATTCATTTAACCATATTTTCAATTATACTAAACATTTTCCAAATTTTTCCAAGCTGTTCTAAACTTAACTATATTGTGAAGATTTCATAGAAGAACCGAAATGATAAGACCAACCCAGCTTCGAGATAGAGCATCCTGAACATTTTCAACTACTTTCCGATACACTCCTTAACACACATAGAATAACTCGTTTCGTTTCTTACAGGTCGATAGCAGATCAAAGGACGCTCAAGTATTACGATCCTCGTGATAAAACGTATTTGATAACCGATGCCGGTCCGAGCGGCCTGGGCGCAGTTTTAGCACAAGCAGAAAATGATGAAATTCGTCCGGTTGTGTGTATTTCTCGAAGCCTCACACCTTGTGAAACCAAATACTGTCAAACCGAGAAAGAGTGTCTCGGAATTATCTGGGCTATTGTAAAATTGTATATCTATCTCTACGGAACACGTTTCACCCTCATTACGGATTGTAAGCCGCTTGTGTATTTGCTTGACCGCGTCCGTTCGAGACCATCTGCTCGAATGGAGAGATGGATATTACGTCTCCAGAATTTTGATTTCGATACACGTTATGAACCGGGCGACAAAAACGTTGCCGATGCTTTCTCAAGGCTTTGTTCACCCCAGCCCCATGGTGCTCACGAAACAGATGTTGTGAGCTGGATAACACCTTACATGCAGCCATGTAGAATCAGCAAAACTGAACTGGAACGAGCCAGTGCAGAGGATACGATTTTGAACAAAATCCGTGAAGCTTTGACAACAGGGGATTGGACGGACGTTCCAGCTCAGTTCAAAACACTTGGAATCAAAGAGGAACTGTCCCAGTACGGTGAGTTGATTCTACGTGGAGACCGAATCGTCATTCCTGCGGCTCTTCAACGAAGAGTCACAGAGATAGCGCATCTTGGTCATCAAGGATCGACAGCGATGAAAGCACATTTAAGATCGAGATTGTGGTTTCCAGGTAAGAGTTAAAAGGATGTGTTTGCCAATAATTACCTCTATAAATGTTGATTACGTTTCAGGGCTAGATGACCTCGTAGAAAAGACCTTGAAAGCGTGTAAGGAATGCACGATGATGGCGAAACCTGATCCACCGTGCCCAATGGCAAGAAGACTACCGACTCTCCCGTGGCAGGATGTTGCAATGGATTTCATCGAAGGACTGCCCCAGGATTACTCATTGCTCGTAGTAGTTTGCTACACAACTCGATACACAATGGTAGAACCAATGAAGCATCCAACTTCGTCGATGGTGGTGATGGCACTGCTGAAAATGTTCAGCAAATTTGGCATCCCTCAATCGATAACAACTGATAATGGCCCTCAGTTCCGTGCCGCAGAACTCGCAAAGTTTTGCAACTCCTACAATATACATCTGAACCTAACAACTCCGTACTGGCCGGAACGCAACGGTGCTGTCGAAAGACAAAACCGTAATTTGAAAAAGAGGATTAAAATCAGTGTGGCACAGGAGACCGATTGGAAGCGGGATCTCTACGAATATCTCTTGTTCTATCATTCGACCCCTCAGGAAACTACCGGCCTGTCTCCAGCAAAAATGATGTTTAACCGAGAGCTGATTAGCTATCTACCGACGATTCAGGATCCGAAGAGAGTATTCTTTGAAGGAGCAGAAGAACGTGATGCGTTGACCAAGGAACGTAAAAAGCAATATGCCAATACAAACAGACATGCCAAAGAAAACGATCTTGTGGCTGGTGACACCGTGTTAATGCGTAATTTGAAACTAGGATCAACCCAACCAAACTTCCGACCAGAAGAGTTTGAAGTAATCGATGCGAACGGTAGTGAACTTGAGGTCAGGTCTAGAGAAACCGGAAAGGAGTACAAGAGAAACCGAACTCATTTGAAGAAACTATCCTCTCACGACTCCAGCGACGTTGATATACAATCAGGTCTACAACCACTTCCATTGGACGTTGTCGACGACTGCCGGGAACCTATCAGTAACGGGTCTCATTGCGAACAAGAGCAGACGAGCTTCGAAGTGGTACAGCAAGAAGAGGATAGTCGCCCCCGAAGGAAAAGAAACGCTCCAGGAAGATACAGAGATTTTCACGTGTATCAGTAATCGCTGAACATTTTAAAGACAAGATATTCACTAATAAATAAGAATTAAATGAAAGCTATTGTCTTGGCTATTGTAGATGTTATATCCAAATTGGAGGAGGGATGTACCGATGGGAACAACTATACCTGAATCAAGAGTCACTTTGGTTATCTGACAGATCTATACATCGCGGGCGGTTTATGCGTGCGTGCGAATAAGGGCATTCAAAGAGCGGCAGTTTACGGTTAAGTGCCCCACACAATGCATACGTTTGCGTGTGCGTGACAGTAGTTTAACACATTTCCCATGGTAAAACTGTCAAAAAAACGCAAACCTCGACGGAACGGACGCTATGTGTTTCAGGCTTTAGACAGGAACGGGAACGCATCGGTACAACCACAAAATTAAACAAGGAGACAAACACAAACCGTGTGACCATAGCACTACATAGGCAAATCCTGACTGATTGACCAATTGAAAACTTTCCAATCTTCTACCGTAACTTTCTGAGTCAGTTGCAACAGTGTCTTAATGGATATCATTTTCCGCGTACGGCTGGCAAACTGCTTCTGAAAGATTACGTACTCTTTTCTATCTTCGGGTCTAGTGTAGAGGTTTCAACTCTATTCAGAGTGCAGCTAGAAACCTAGCAAAAAAAAAAATGCATATGTTAGAGATTTAGATAGATTTTGACATTATCGACGTCAGGACCTGTCGTGGCGCCAACATCGACTCCGACCACTATCTGGTGATGGTCAAACTGCGCCCAAAGCTCTCCGTCGTCAACAATGTACGGTACCGGCGGCCGCCACGATGCAACCTAGAGCGACTGAAACAACCGGATGTCACCTCAGCATACGCGCAGAATCTCGAGGTCGCGTTGCCAGACGTGGGCGAGCTCGATAATGCCCCTCTAGAGGACTGCTGGAGTACAGTGAAAGCAGCCATCAACGACGCAGCCGAGAGCACCATCGGGTACGTGGAACGGAATCGAAGGAAGAGTGCAGAACGGTTTTGGAGGAGAAGAACGCAGCGAGGGCGGTAATGCTGCAGCAGGGGACCCGACAGCACGTGGAACGTTACAAACAGAAGCGAAAACAGCAGACCCGTCTCTTTCGGGAGAGAAGCGTCGCATGGAAGAAGCTGAGTGCGAAGAAATAGATCTGCTGTGCCGTTCCCAAGATATACGGAAGTTCCATCAGAAGCTCAACGCATCCCGCAACGGCTTCGTGAAGCGAGCCGAAATATGCAGGGATAAAGACGGAGGCCTCTTGACGGACGGACGTGAGGTGATTGAAAGGTGGAAGCAGCACTTCGGTCAGCACCTGAATGGCGTGGAGAACATAGGCACGGGAGACCACGGCAACGGAGGAAACGACGACGCTAGTGCAGCGGAGGACGGAAATGAGCCAACTCCCATGCTGAGGGAAGTTAAGGATGCCATTCACCATCTCGAAACCAACAAAGCAGCTGATAAAAATGGAATCGCAGCTCAACTCATCAAGATGGGTCCAGAAAAGTTGGCCACCTGTCTGCACCGGCGGATAGTCAGGATCTGGAAAACCGGACAGCTACCGGATGAGTGGAAAGAATGGGATAATCTGCCCCATTCACAAGAAAGGCGACCATTTGGAATGTGACAACTGCAGGGCGATCACTATTTTGAATGCTGCCTAGAAAGTGCTATCCCAGATCATCTTCCGTCGTCTGGCACCTTAAAAGAATGAGTTCGTGGGAAGTTATTAAGCCGACTTCATCGACGGCCGGTCGACAACGGACCAGATCTTCACCGTACGGCAAATCCTCCAGTAATGCAGTGAATACCAGGTCCCAACGCATCACTTGTTCATCGACTTCAAGGCAGCATCGTTACGACAGTATCGATCGCGTAGAGCCATGGAGAATCATGGATGAAAACGGCTTTCCTGGGAAGCTGACTAGACTGATTAAAGCAACGATGGACGGTGTGCAAAACTGCGTAAGGGTTTCAGGTGAACTATCCAGTTCATACGAATCTCGCAGGGGACTGCGACAAGGTGGTGGACTCTCATGCCTACCCTTCAACATCGCTCTGGAAGGTGTGATGCGACGAGCCGGGCTCAACAACCGGGGAACGAGTTTCACAAAATCCGGTCAATTTGTGTGCTTTGTGGACGCCTGAAACGCGAAGCAGCAAATGTCGAACTAGTGGTGAATGCCTTAAAAATAAAGTACATGCTGGTAGGCGGAATCGAACACGACCGAATCCGTCTGGGTAATAATGTTACGATAGACGAGGATACTTTCGAGGTGGTGGAGGAATTCGTCTACCTCGGATCCTTACTGACGGCTGACAATAACGTGAGCTGTGAAATTAGGAGGGGCATCATCAGCGGAAGTCTGGCCTATTAAGGGCTCCAGAAGAAACTACGGTCGCAGAAGATTCACCCACGCACCAAATGCACCATGTACAAAACGCTAATAAGACCGGTGGTCCAGTACGAACACGAGACATGGACCATGCTCGAGGAGTACCTGCAAGCACTCGGAGTCTTCGAGCGACGCGTGCTTAGGACGATCTTCGGCGGGGTGCAGGAGAACGGTGTGTGGCGTAGAAGGATGTACCACCGACTCACTGCACTTTACGGCGAACCCAGCATCCAGAAGGTGGCCAAAGCCGGATAGATTCGGTGGGCAGGGCATGTTGCAAGAATGCCGGACAACAACCCTGCAAAGCTGGTGTTTGCCGCTGATCTGGTTGGCACAAGAAGGCGTGGAGCGCAGAGAGCACGATGGGCGGACTAGGTGAAGCGTGACCTGGCGAGCATTGGGCGCGATGGAGGATGGAGAGCGGCAGCTACTAACCGAGTATTGTGGCTTACTATTGTTGATTATGTCTTGTCTTTTAAATGTGATGTTGAACAAATAAATGTATGTATTGCGCGCAAACCCCAAAATTTTATTCCTACCTTTGGGTTTCCGCGCCGAAGACCCAGCGCCAGATTCGGCGACAAAGAGAGCTGACAGCAGTCGCCGGGCAGTTGGCAATCCTGATATTTGACGGCGGTCGCCCGTTAGTCATGGGAATGGATTGTTGTCACGCAAATAGAGCTTTTCGCTGAAAACGCATGTGTATTGAGCTATTGTTGACAGATTTTCTGCTATGTTAGTGTGAAATTCAGCGATTTCCTGTAACGCGCAAGCCTTCGCTGGAAGAAACGTCATGTTGTCATGTCAATTTTCAGTGAAAGAAGCAATATGTATGTATGTATGATAGAGAACACGAGCACTATTTTTTGAGTTACTAAATATTATATTTTTTTTAGATTTTCTTTCAGAACTTTATTCTTATACAGTAGACGCACCGACGAACCGACGTGACAGCTAGAACAAATATATTCAAATTTATTGTCCGCGACGCCATGATGAAAAATAGCCGAACACTATCGCCACCTTTTTAACGGCTCGCGATGATTGCATAGCTCGACACCAAACTCCCGTGTGTTCATATAGGAAACGGTTCGCGTCTGCGCTGATTTGACAGAAGCGATCGCTCGTTTCGCTGGTCGACCGTTAAATTTGGGGGGGACAGTTTTGAATCGCCACTGTCACGTCGGTTCGTCGGTGGTAGACGTTCGATAAGTGCAACATGTTTACGTTTCACTTACCGAATGAAATTCGATAACTGCAACAACTGACAGACGTCATATAACTCTCAGTTACTGCAGAATGCAACCAATGTACATACAAAAAGCATTACATTGCAACAAAAGTGCATGCGAAAAACAGCATGGCTGTTGACATTTCATTTTGACGGATAGCGGCAAAGATAGCGGTGCGATAACTGCAAAATTGTTGCACTGAGCGGACTTGCAGTTAAAAAGCATTGCACCGAGCGAACGTCTACTTATGCAACTCGTTGCAAAACTCGATTTTTACAGCACTTGTCATAATTATCCAACTGATAAAGCCCAGTTTGATAAATGTACGGCTCGTGCTGTAAAAATCTTCATTTTGCTACTCGTTGCATAAATAATTATTACAGTAGACGTTCGATAACTGCAACATGTTTTCGTTTCACTTACCGAATGAAATTCGATAACTGCAACAACTGACAGACGTCAAAGAACTGTCAGTTGCTGCAGAATGCAGTAAATGTGCATACGGAAAACATCGCATTGCAGCAAAAGTGCATGAGAAAAACATCGCATCGCTGTTGACATTAAATGAAATTTTCATTTTGACGGATAGCGGTGCGATAACTGCAAAATTGTTGCACTTAGCGGACTTGCACTTTAAAAGCATTGCAGTTAAAGCGTTTGCACCGAGCGAACGTCTACTGTATTTTAAAAAATCTAAAAAGTTGGTCAGATTTTTGTAGGTAGGTCTCATTGTCCAAAACAAATCGGAGCCTAATTACCACAGTAGACCAAATGACGAATCGGACTAGTACACGAAACCCCCTACAAAAAATGTCACAATCAAGTCCGATCAGTGTCAAAAAAAGGAAAACAAAGCGAAAGGGAGAGGAAGAAGATTCTGGTGGTGCGATCGCGAGAAGAAGACAAACACACAAACTTCTCATCGCAAAAAATAAAGAAGGCAGCTCGCAGCCTCAGCTTAGCCGTCGTTGTTTTTCCTACCGTCGCAAAAAAGGAAGTATTGGCTGAATTAGTCACTAAATCAGTGCTTAAAAGTGAAAAAACTGAACAAACTAGACTCGATTCTGCCGCGTGAAGTTGATTCGCTCGAGATAGTGCACGAAACGGTCCGGTAGGCAAGTGTAGATCCCTCGGGGAAGACCAGTAAGTTTACGTTCTCGTTCTTCGTCGTCGTCGTCCTCCGGAAGAAACCATTTTGAGCCGTACGCAGAAAAGAACGTTTCATTTCATCAGCTGTTTGGGTAGTGAACATTGTTTCGATTGTGCTGCTGCTATCAGTGTTTTTTGTGCAAAAATTAAAATTGACGACGTCGCTACCGATAAACGGAGTGGAACCCGAAGAAGAAGGAGGAAGCACAACCCCCGCAGCTGCTGCAACTGAAGGTACAAGGGGCAAAAAGTGTCTTTCTCATCGTCCCGTTCCTATGAGGGGATCTGGTTGGGGCTGCGGTGCATTTTTATGCGTAATCAAAAGCGAAAACATTCAAAACAATCATTTACCTCTTGAAGACCTATCTACGCTTTGTAAAAATGCAAGAGATTGGCCAGTGTGGTGAGAACAAAAGAAGAGCGCTGAATAAACATCACCTCAGTTGTATTACGGACCAGTTCCAAAACCTGAGAGGAGTGTCACCTCTCTTCCTTATCCTGCAGCGATTCTTGTTTGTTTCATCTATCTATCCAGCGATCATAACATAGATCCGCGCACGTACGCGGTTCGATGTTAATCTCTCACGGCTCGGGTGGCCTTCAAAGTTGAAGTTAAGGAAGAGGAAATTTTAACGAATTAGGTACAAACAAAAAAGAATTGCAACAAACACTAATTTGTATTAATATTTGCATTGCAAATCGGGTCCTCGGTCTTCATGCCAATGTAATAAACTACGAGTTACATATGTAACAACACTTATCGCTTCACCAAACTTGAGAACAGTTTATTTTGAGTTCTAACAAGGCTTCAACTTCATTTGCATAGTCGTTTGTAAGAAAAATAGAGTCAAAAGTAAGAGTTAAGTTTATTATCTCTATTGTAACGGGTGGTCACTAAATAACGGGAATGCTTTGAATGTGCTCTTAAAAATATATGATCTTTAAAAATGGCAATCTGAATTTAACTATCAAAGGTTTAACAATGAACGTCCATGGAAAATATAAAATTTAAGAAAGTTGAACGTAGTAATTTGTACAGTATTTTTTTGCAGTGATGTTGGAGCAACTGCTTTGTACGACTTTTCAGAGTTTACTTTCACGCATTTTCTGCGTCTGTGAAATCGTTGGTCAAAATAAATGGTTTCTCAGCTACCTTTAGCATCTACACACTCAAACAGTAATAAGAAAAAATGGGGATACTGACTTGTTTTTTTTTTGCTTTGGTTGTAGCCTTTTCCCGTAAATGACATTTATAGAAATTTCCAAAAAATGTTATTTTTCTGTATCACCAAAACGTGTCGATGTAATTTGTGCACTGCGGTTCATTGTTGAACTTTTTTTGTGCTATTTTTTTTATAACGAACCATTTACATGTTGTTCAATGTGTAAATGTGATTTGATGTAAATATTTGTTATTTAACAAGGCATTCTATTGATTTATCCAGCCCATGTCACAAAAGAAGATTTTATTATGTGAAATGATATCATGCTTATTGGTTTTGCTAGTTTTCCTCTATTTCCTTCAGGATCTGTTTCTTGGGATGCCGAAATGTGGAATTCATTCAAAACCGGGCGGGTTCTAGTTTTATAATGGTTTACTATTAACTTATTTTACGGTTGTTTTGAGCAATCAGTAGAGCCGTCCAAGGCGTTTTGGTAGTGCTTCCTGTTTCAATGTCGTTTTCTGCAGAACAGAATAAGTTGACACAAAATAAAAAATACGCTGACTTTGTGGATAGATAGACGATGGTTTTGTCTAAAAAATGTTTACTCTATGGACGCTTCTATTGTTTTTAATTAGCTGCTAAAAGCATTCCCGTTATTTAGTGGCCACTCGTTAAGAGATTTACCTCTTTGAAACTGCAAATTTGTCGTCTCTCTTGATTTTGGTGCTTTTCATGGGAAATTAAAAAAGAAATCTATTGATGCCAAACAGCATATTTAACTGAAAAGCAAAATGAAGTTTTCTACATACCTAGTGGAATGCTTTACATGTTTAAATATATATTAAATAAAGACTTTATAGAGAATATACAGAAGACTCTTCATGTCTCGTTGTTCTACATCTATCTCTACATGTCGATGTCTTCTTGTCTCGATATTGATGCAATCTCGCTCGTTTTTGGTCTAGATTTTTTATATAGGGTGGGGTGGGGCAAGATGGGTCGCATAAGGATGGATCACCATAACTTCGTAAATACAAATCGGATTGGTTTGCATTCGTCCGCTACTCTTTAATACACTAGTTAGCTATGCTAAAAGTCGATAAAAAGTTCATTAAATACAAAATATGATGTTAAACAAGCAGTTTTAAGAAGTGATCGATTTTGTGCCGTGAAAAAAGTGCGGGGCAAGATGGGTCACCTTTTAAGTAATTAACATTTTCTCAAAGAAAAACGTCAAAATATAAGATTTGTTCCGCATTCAAATATGCTCCATATCCATACTGAGTAAACAAGAGCTACTAGTAAACATTTTATAAATTTATTTGGAATATAAAAAACTTTACGATTTGAGTGGTCCTGAGGCGACTTGAAAATCGATGTTTTTACTAAAAAAATATCATAAATTTATGTTATGATTTTGAGCGTTTATTCCGCTTGATTGAAGTCATTTATGAGATAGTTTTGTAATAAAAAATAAATAACTTTTGAATGCTCCAAAAATACGTTCAAAATTGAAGGTGACCCATCTTGCCCCGCGGCCGTTTATATGGAGATTATATGGAATGTATCGCATAAGAAAAATGGCTAAAAACCATTTTATTTTGTATTTCCAATGAGAGTGAATAATTTTTCAATCAATGCCCCAAACTTTTGTATATTCATGCTGGTCATCCATTCTTTTACAATATTTCTCTGAATTTCCATAAATAAATATACTTTTAAGGTCAATTATCTAGCTAACACGTCATAAACTAAATGCCTTGGAGTACATCCTCGAAATATACTCAAGAAATTGCAAAAAAATCTATTAAAAACCAATTTTTCATTTACCTCGGCTAAACGAATGTCTAGGCAAAAAATGACATTTGAAGGGTTTTTACACTCGGTTTTGTTTCAGTGTATATGTAAGTTTAATGTATCACATTTTTATTAGACAGTACTAGATATACTATCACTACGATAAAAAAGTTTTATCACAAAATCTTTTGTATGAGTTTCCTGACACTTTTTTTGGTCTTGGCTAAACGAATGTCTATCACTGTATTTCCTCCTCCCAAATCTTGGTAATGACCCAGTGTAGTGCTCTCATCAGTGCTTCTCCAACGTATTTTAGAAGCTCGCTTGGTAGTTGATCTGCTCCAGCGGCTTTGTTGTTTTTCAACCGGCCAACCTCCTCCTCGATCTCTTGGAGGTCAGGGGCCGGAAGTTTTTCGTCCTGTACACATACACCTAGATCTGTTACCACGCCACTTTCGGTACATGCAACGTCACCATTGAGGTGCTCATCGTAATGCTGCCGCCACCTCTCGACCACCTCACGCTCGCTCGTGAGAATATTCCCGTGATTATCTCGGCACATGTCGGCTTGTGGCACAAAGCCTCTGTGCGAGCGGTTCAGCTTCTCGTAGAACTTTCGTGTGTCCTTAGCGCGGTACAGCTCTTCCATCGCTTCGCGATCTCGTTCTTCCTGCTGGCGCTTCTTCATCCGGAAGACTGAGTTCTGCCTGTTCCGCGCCTGTTTGTAACGTGCCTCATTCGCTCTCGTACGGTGTTGCAGCATTCTCGCCCATGCTGCATTCTTCTCGTTTTTCAACTGTTCACATTCGCCGTCGTACCAGTCGTTTCTGTGATTCGGATTCGCGAAGCCTAGTGCTGTAGCCGAGGTACTACCTATGGCGGATCGGATGTCCCTCCAGCCAGTGGCGATTCCTTAACCTCAACTCTACCTGCTCAACGAATGAAAATTCTTGATTTTTCGCAATAAATTGACGTGTAATTTGTAGAAAACGACGAGAATAATCGTTTCCGCCCATTTTCAATTTGATTCGGATCCTGAATTCTCCGCAAATGCAACTTTTAGGGTCGTTGAACAGGTAAAAAGTGAGGTTACGAGACGCCACTGCCTCCAGCCATCTTCAAGTGTAGCTGCGCCAAGCTGCTCTTCCGTTGGTAGGGCCACTGCTAACTGCTGCGCGTAGTCTTGAGCCACTTCTACGTTACGAAGTTGCTCGATGTTGAGCCGCGGCGTTCGACTTCGACGCGTGGTGATAACTGTCGAAAGTTTTAAGCGCATGCATACAGCGACTAAGTAGTGATCCGAATCTATATTCGTACTGCGGTATGTGCGGACATTGGTTATTGTTGAAGAACGTATCGAAGCAACCTATGACCTGTAACTACACTGAAATAAATTTTGTTGTAGAAACTACCGATTCCATAGTAAAATTACTAACCGTACCTATGATTCTCAACCGACAACAATTTCCAGTTAATTCCACTAAAACACTGTCAACTTAACTAGCAGTGCAGTTAACATTACCAAAAATAATCTTAATTTAACAAATGAGCATTGTATTTTTAGCCATACTGTGTTGTAAAATGCGTGTCCTGGAAAAATTAACAATGTTTTGTTGTTGAGACGACCATGCTTTTAGTTGAATTTACTACAATGCATTGTAATGTCAAGCATATTTCAGTTACCTTAACAGATTTTGTTGTCGGTTGAGAATCATAGGTTCGGTTAGTAATTTTACTATGGAATCGGTAGTTTCCACAACAAAATTTATTTCAGTGTAGAATTAGACATAAGAAATAAATCATTACTTTAGTACCGTCCACACACGAGACAAGACGTGTTTCTTATTCTCTGCCCAATAGGTTATGGGCCAGCAGTGGTACGCAGAAGAAAATAAGAAAGTTCCGGATCTCAAGATTTTTCCAAAAGAAGCAAAAAAAGATGAACGGAGGTGGTAACGGACTCGCTTCCCCCGGACTGCCAGCGATCGAGCGGCTCGTCGGTCGTGAAAACTGGCACACCTGGAAGTTTGCGCTTCGTACGTTTTTGGAAGTCGAAGAGCTGTGGGAAGCCGTGGAACCTACTCCGGACGAAGTTGGGAATTTGCCTGAAGTGAACGCCGCCAAGGACCGGAAAGCCCGTGGAAAAATCATTCTTGGGCTGGATCCGACGCTGTATGTCCACGTTCAAGACACCAAGACTGCCAGGGAAGCTTGGAAGAAGCTGGAGAAGGTATTCGAAGACAGCGGCCTCACGCGGAAATGGGGACTTCTCCATAAGCTGATAACGACCAACCTGGACAGCTGTGGGTCGATGGAAGCGTATGTGACGAGGATGGTTGGTACGGCTCACCAACTGAATGGCGTCGGCTTGAAGATAGACGAAGAGTGGCTGGGAATGCTGCTTCTCGCTGGACTGCCCGAGTCCTACAAGCCCATGGTCATGGCATTGGAGAACTCTGGAGCTGCGATAACCGGAGACGTAGTGAAAACGAAGCTACTCCAGGAGGTTCAGCAGTCGACAACGAGTGTCGATCCGGCGTTCGTGTCCAGAGGTCCGGGAAGAAGCAAGCCAAGCGGTGTGGAAAAGTTTTCGACGAAGGGTCCGAAATGCCGTAGCTGTGGAAGATTTGGACATATCGCTCGATTTTGTCCCTCCAAGGAACCTGCGAAGAAAAGTGTCAAAAAGGACGACGCTTTTTGCACCATTTTATCGGTTGCTGCGATGGATGAAGCCGAAGACTGGTATTTCGATTCGGGGTCCTGTCGTCATCTCACGAGGAACGAGTCGTTGCTAAGCGACGTACACAACGCCGATGGACAAATTTTCGCTGCGAACAAGGGTGTGATGAAGGTGAGTAAAATCGTCGATAGAGGTCACACGGTCATTTTCAGGCAGCAAGGTTGTGAGGTGATCAACCCAGAGGGACGGAGAATCGCCACCGAACATCGATCGAATGGGCTTTTCAAGCTGGATCAGCAACCCTCGAAGGCACTGGCGTGTCAACCAACGAAGTCGATCGATTTGTGGCACAAGCGAACGGGACATCTGTCCATCAAGGGCCTGAAACAATTGAAGAACGGATTAGCATCAGGCGTGGATTTCGTCGAATCGGAAACTGGTGACTGCAAGGTTTGCGCGTTGGGACGGCAGACTCGGTTGCCGTTCAGCAAGGAAGGAAGAAGGGCCACGGAGATTCTCGAACTGGTCCACTCCGATATATGCGGCCCCATGGAGGAGGTTTCCATCGGAGGCAGTCGCTATTACATTACATTCATCGACGACAAAACCCGCAGGATTTTCGTGTACTTCTTGCGCACAAAATCGGAAGAAGAGGTAACCGAAGCGTTCAAGAATTTCTACACCATGGCCGAGCGACAGACTGGCAAGAAGTTGAAGATCTTGAGGACCGACAACGGAAAGGAATTCAAGAACCGTGGATTCGAGAAGCTCCTGGAACGTCTAGGAATCTGCCATCAGACAACTGTGGAGTATACACCCGAGCAGAATGGGATGGCAGAACGGGCCAACCGGACGATAGTGGAGAGAGCCCGTTGCATGTTGCATGAAGCCAACCTGCCGAAGAGATTTTGGGCGGAAGCGACTGCTACCGCTGTGTACATCATCAACCGTTCACCGTCGAAAGGAATTCGCACGACTCCCGAAGAAGCCTGGTCGGGACACAAACCGGATCTGTCCAACCTGAGGATTTTCGGGACAACAACGATGTCGCATATTCCGAAGCAACGGCGGCGCAAATGGGATGCGAAGGCAGAAGAATGTATCCTGATCGGCTTCGATGAGGAAAGCAAGGCATACCGGCTCTACAACAAGAAAACCAGAACCGTGTTCAAATCAAGAGATGTGACGTTCATTGACGAAGGAAGGTCAGCGGCGTGTCAAGAGTTAGCGGTCCAGAAGCGTGATGATGAAGTGAACCTGAGAGCGAAGCGACGACAACCAACGATGGTCCGGTTGGATTTCGAGGATTGCGATGTGCCAGATGAAACCCGTGAAGTGCTGGAAGTGAACCGTACGAATCCACCCGAACAAGATGACGATAGCAGCTCCGAGGACAACTACGATAGCGCAGACGACTCTGTGACGATCCCTGCTGACAACATTGTGACGAACCCCACTGCGCTCCCATCGCGAACAGTTTCAAATCCGCCCGTGTCACACGAGGCGTCGAGGCGAAGCGGTAGGGAGCGCTTCATCCCCGGCAAGTATAAACAATATAGTATTCGATGCAAAGGTCTACCCGCTTCGACGTTTTCAGATGGTCCATGCCGAACGAGCGACGACGCGACTGGTGAGGTCACCGGTAGTTTGGCCAACAGTTCGGAATCTGCTCAGCACTCTGCGTCCCCGTCGTACTCCAATCAAAGGCCAGTTGATGATGTTCAACAAGGGTTGATGCTCAGCGATAGGGGACGCTTTCCCCAAGGCAAGTATTGTAATACCATCCCTGAAGGCAGTTCCACCGGTTATGATTCCCCGCAGCACATTTCCGATGATCCCGCTACTCCCGAAGACGCATTATCGCGAGACGACGCCCAGCTATGGAAGTCCGCGATGCAGGAGGAGTATGAGGCGCAGATGCGAAATGGAACCTGGACTCTCACGGATCTCCCGGCAGGAAGGAAGGCCATTCGTTGCAAATGGGTTTACAAAACCAAACTCGACGCGGAAGGAAGACCAGCTCGTCACAAGGCTAGGCTGGTAATCAAAGGATACTCGCAGCGAAAGGGGGTAGACTATGAAGAAACATACTCCCCTGTTGTACGTCATAGTTCCCTGCGATACCTCTTTGCGACGGCAGCCCGTTTGAATCTCGACATCGATCAAATGGATGCGGTTACAGCCTTCCTCCAAGGAGAACTCTCGGAGGAGATATATATGGAACAACCGCCTTACTTCGAAGACACTCAGAACAGGACCAAGGTCTGCAAGCTGAACAAGGCTCTCTACGGATTGAAGCAATCGAGCCGCGTGTGGAACCAAAAGCTGGATACCGCACTGAAGAAGTTTGGACTGGTTTCAACGGACTACGACCCCTGCGTATACTACAAGATCGCCGGCAGCAAAATTATGTTTGTGGCGATCTACGTCGATGATGTGCTCATCTTTACGAACTGTCGTCGATGGCGGAAGCAGCTGAAGGATGATCTGGCACGGGAGTTCCTGATGAAAGACATCGGTCCAGCCAAGCACGTTTTGGGG
Organism: Aedes albopictus; assembly: GCF_035046485.1. Classification (NCBI taxonomy): domain Eukaryota; kingdom Metazoa; phylum Arthropoda; class Insecta; order Diptera; family Culicidae; genus Aedes; species Aedes albopictus. Next base: position 408,758,186 of record NC_085137.1, read on the forward strand.
ATGCGTATCACGAGAAGCCAAGGTAAGATTTCCATCGACCAAGAAGCGTATGTGGAGACCATCCTGGAGCGGTTCCAAATGGCCAAGAGCAACCCGGTTGCGACACCGTTAAACCCAAACGACAAGCTTACGAAGGATATGCAACCAACCGACGATGAAGAGGCCGAACGAATGAAGCGTGTTCCGTACAAGGAGGCCGTAGGATGTCTGATGTACCTGGCGCAGTGCACACGTCCGGACATATGCCACGCTGTCAACGTTTTGTGCCGGTTCAATGAAAACCCCGGAGAAAAGCATTGGAACGCCGTCAAACATCTGCTGAGATACCTGAGAGGCACCTCGAAGTTTCGACTAACGTACAGGAAGGACGCCGACTCGATGATTACAGGGTACGCTGACGCGGATTGGGCTACGAGCAGTGAGGACCGGAAGTCCATTACAGGATTCGTTTTCATCGCCCAGGGTGGTGCGATTTCCTGGTGCTGCAAACGTCAACAGACTGTAGCGCTTTCGACTTGTGAAGCCGAGTACATGGCGCTCTCGGCAGCCGTGCAAGAAGCGCTTTGGTAGAAGCGCCTGCGTGCAACGTTTGATGTCGATGAAGCGGTCCAGATCAATTGCGACAACCAAAGCACTATCGCAGTCGCCAAAAACGGTGGATACTATCCAAGGACTAAGCATATTGACATCCGTCATTGCTTCATCAGGGAGGCTATTCAACGCGGCGACGTCGATGTTGTCTACGTCAGTACCGAGAAACAACTGGCGGATTGTTTGACGAAGCCGCTCGCAAAACCGAAGATCGAGCTACAGCGAGCCGCTATGGGAATCCAGAGTCACTAGGTTGAGGAGGAGTGTTGAAGAACGTATCGAAGCAACCTATGACCTGTAACTAGAATTAGACATAAGAAATAAATCATTACTTTAGTACCGTCCACACACGAGACAAGACGTGTTTCTTATTCTCTGCCCAATAGTTATATCCGAGAAGAATTTACCGTCGATTAGAACGTGGTCAATTTGGTTTTCTGTTTGATGGTCGGGTGATCTCCAGGTGGCTTTGTGGATATCTTTGCGGGGGAAGAAGGTGCTTCGGACTACCATACCACGGGAGGCTGCAAAGTTTACGCATCGTCCTCTCCTCTTCTTGGCGTAACGTCCTCACTGGGACAAAGCCTGCTTCTCAGCTTAGTGTTCAATGAGCACTTCCACAGTTTTTAACTGAGAGCTTCCTCTGCCAATGACCATTTTGCATGTGTATATCGTGTGTCAGGCACGAAGAAACTCTATGCCCAAGGAAGTCAAGGAAATTTCCGTTACGAAAAGATCCTGGACCGACCGGGAATCGAACCCGTCGTTTACGCATCGCTGGCCGTTATCATTCGATACGGCGTGCAGGCTGTTTCGCCCGATTACCGGTCTGTACATTTCCTCCCTTCCTACCTGCGCGTTCATGTTGCCGATAACGATTTCTACGTCACGCGGCGAGCAAGCATCGTATGTTTGCTCTAACTGCGCGTAGAAGTTTTGTTCAACGTCCCAACCAACACTGGGACGACTACGCTGATGGGGCTACCACCTTGGATCTAGCTGGGCGTGGTGCAGCGTTTCTTACTCAGTCGCTGGATGCCAGAACAGACGCTCGGGTTGTACCTCCTCAATCTAGCTGAAGTCAGAAGGACAACAGTGCCCAGGCTGCACTACCAGCTAAGCACACAACTCTTAGCTGGCGGTCTTTGTCATCGCTTGACCCGTGGAAGCATGAGGTAGGAACTTGTGAGGACCAGAGCTATGTTGGACGCTCTCCTTATCGACTCACCGTTTTGCAGTCCAAATCCACCCTAGTGAACAGGTTAAATACCTGGGAGTAAATTTGGATGCTAAATTTATTTGGAATGCTCATATTGAGTCCATGATCGGAAAGGCAACAAGTGCATTTTGGTTATGCTCCATACGATTGGAAGAAAATGGAGATTGAAACCTAAAGTGATAATGTGGATTTATACTGCTATAATCCGCCCAAAAGTGACGTATGCTTCATTTGTATGGTGGCCAAAAATAAAAGAGGCAACCACACAAGCAAAGCTTACAAAGATTCAACGGCTCGCGTCTATTGCTATAACGGGAGCGATGCGCAGCACTCCATCCAAAGCGTTAGACGCAATTCTTGATTTGCTGCCGTTGCATGAATACGTGCAATTAGAAGCAGAACGAGTTGAGAAGTTTATGCCAGGTGACCTTGTTGGACACTTGAGCATTTCTCAGTACTTTGAAAATCGCCCAGTTATGAATATGATTCAGGACGGGATGAAACCTGTGGAGAACTATGAAATTCCCTTCAAATTGTGTGAAACTACTCGCACGGATTGAGAAATCTGAGGTCCCACTGTTCGTCCAGGGTCCATTATATTCTTCACAGATGGCTCAAAAACTGGAATTCAATCGGGAGCAGGAATCTACGGTCCTGGAATTAAAACGTAAGTGGCGATGGGACACTATCCTACGGTGTTTCAAGCGGAGATTCTTGCTATTTTAAAATGCGTAAATATTTGCCTTGCCAGAAAATACAGGTATGCCAATATCTGTATTATCTCAGACAGTCAAGCGGCACTCAAAGCATTGTGTGCTTATAAATTCAAACTTCAACTTCAAAGCTTGTCTGGGAATGCATTCTTTCATTGCGAACGTTGTGCCAAGGAAACTCAGTGAGCTTATACTGGGTTCCAGGTCACTGTGGCATTGAAGAGAATGAAATGACAGGTGAACTAGCTAAACAGGGTTCTAGATCGCAGTTTATAGGCCCAGAATCTTTCTGTGGTATATCTAACTGTACAATCAAAATGGAACTGAAATGCTGGGCTGAACAAAGGGTGATGTCCAATTGGATGGACGTCAAAAACTATAATCAGTCAAAACGATTTATTAAACCAAATGCTTTCAAAACCAAAAAGCTTTTAGGGCTCAATAAGAGAGCCCTTTGTGCATACACTGGCCTAGTAACTGGACACTACCAGAGTCGGTATCACTTGAAAAATATTGATCAGATTCAGAGTGATACCTGTCGTTTCTGTAACATGGAACGCGAAACCTGGGAACATCTGTTTTGCAGTTGTGGTGCTTTATACACGCGCAGGCAAAGATTTCTAAATAGTGGTTGCTTGCAACCCAGTGAAATCTGGTCTGCAGATCCTGGAAAGGTTTTGGGAAAATTCGCGTCATGACAGTAGCTGATCACCTCATAAATGGTGATTGGCTTGCAGGATGCGAATAACAAAAAGGAAATTGCCACAAAAGTTCAGTAATTGGACACAGTGGCTAAATTGCCCCAACACCGGGGTAGGAAAAAAAAAAGATTTAATGACAATGATGTAAAAAACTTACATTTTTTTCGAGAAAGATCTAAAAAGCGACATCAGTGCTGATAATGCCATTTCACCATATCTAGCTTCAATCACCTGCAGCTCATTTGAAACGCTGAACCTGAAAATATGGTATATGAAAAAATGTGCGGCTAGACCAGTTCTACAAGATAGTCACGGAAAACCCACTCTATCTTCAAAATTTAGAGTAAATGTCATCGACTACCTTCGAAAAATGACAATTGATATTCACCATGAATACCATTGGCATTTTTCGAAGATAGTCAATGACATTGACCTTAAATATTAAAAGAAGAGCAGTGTTTCCGTGACTTTGTTGTAGAACTGATCTATAGCATATGCCATATTTTCAGGTTCAGCTTGTGGAATGTGCTGTGGGTGATTAAATTTAGATATGTCGAAATGCAATTTTCAGTACTGGCTGACAAAGTCATTTTTATCGCTGCCTCGTGGCACGAAGTCATTGGGGAATGCATTGAGAACCTGCTGGGACTTCGTGATTCCTCATGAGAACGGCACAGCAATCTCGTTTCCTCGCACTCAGCTTCTTCCAGGTGGCGTTTCTTCTCCCTAAAGAGGTGGGTCTGCCAGGTCTCATGCTGCAGCATGACCGCCCGCACTGCGTTGTTCTCCTTCAAAATCTCTCTACACTCCTTTTGTTGAGTCCGTTCCATGTGCTCCGGATGGTGTTCTCTGCTGCTTCGCTGATGGTTGTTTCTTATACTACCCTCCAGCAGTCCTCTAGACTAGAGGGGTCAGATCGAGCTCACCCTAGTCTGGCAACGTTGCCTCGATATTCTGCGCGTATGCAAAAGAGACATGGGGTTGCTTTAGTCGCTCTTAGGTTGTATTGTGGCGGTCTGGTCACCGGTATCGTACATTGTTGATGACGGAATGTTTCGGGCGCACTTTGATCAAACCACGGAAGTTGTCGGAGCGAATGTTAGCTCCACGACAGATACTGACGATAATGTCGGTGAGTGTAGAATTAGCATCTAAGTTAAAATACACAAAAAAAAAACTAAAAAAAAAAAAAGATAATGTCGGAGAAGTGCTGTGGTGGTCTCCACCTCCACAGGATGTAATGATAAGGGATGCTATGTTGGAAAAAGGTGCTCTCACATTTAGTGATATACAATAACGTGAATGCCCTATGATCCTATTAAAAATAAATAAATTGAATGTTATAATAACGCATACATTTTCTTTTTTACGTTTTTACAGATATCACGGTTATAAAGAATACATTAAAGAATACTACTCCAGTTGGCTGTAATATAGTTTATAGAGATCTACACCACCAAGACTAACGATAAGCCTCTAGAATGAGCCTGTCGTCCCGGGCCGACATTGACGAAGGTGGATTCTTTGTCAATTTCAATCAGGACTGCACGTGAGTTTACTTTTAACTGATTTACCATTGCGATTCGCCTGGTTATTTGCAATTGTTCTTTTTCCAGTTCTCTTTCCGTCGGATCCAAAAATGGCTACAGTCTTTTCGCGTTGAATACGGTGGATGACAACCTGGAGCAGATCTACTCTTGCTATGGTGAGGAAATTTGCCTGGTTGAACGTCTCTTTACCAGCTCTCTGGTTGCCGTCGTTTCCCTGTCAGCCCCCCGGAAGCTCAAGGTTTGCCACTTCAAGAAGGGCACGGAAATCTGCAACTACTCCTACTCGAACACCATTCTGGCCGTGAAGCTGAACCGATCTCGATTGGTGGTATGCCTGGACGAGAGCTTGTACATTCACAACATCCGGGACATGAAGGTGGTTCACACCATCCGGGACACCCCACCGAACAAGTCCGGACTGTGCGCCCTGGCCTCCGATTCCGACCACTGCTATCTGGCATATCCGGGAAGTGCCACGGTCGGCGAGGTCCAGATATTCGACGCCGTCAACCTGCATGCCAAAACGATGATCTCCGCTCACGATTCGCCCCTGGCCGCGATCGCGTTCAGCCAGACGGGCATGGAAATTGCCACGGCCAGTGAGAAGGGTACGGTGATCCGGGTGTTCTCGGTGAACGACGGTTCCAAGCTGTTCGAGTTCCGCCGGGGTGTGAAACGATGCGTCTCGATTGCCTCGCTAACGTTTAGCACCTGCTCGAAGTATCTTTGCTGTAGCTCCAACACGGAAACGGTTCACATCTTCAAGCTGGAACGGACGTCCCCGGAGAGCAACGACGACCAGGGCAACCGGGATCACTGGATGGGCTACATTAGCCGGGCGGTTACCAGTTATCTGCCGCTGGCGCTGCCCTCGCAGGTGACGGACGTGTTTACGCAGGGCAGGGCGTTCGCTTCAGCTGTGCTTCCGGTGGCCGGACTTAGACATTCCTGTGTTATCGCTACAATCCAGAAATCGTTAAGGTAGGGGCTACAACTTTTTGGGTGACTTTTAGGACATCTTTCTCCAAACCTAAATGTTTTGGCTAATTGTTCTCTTGCGTTTTCAGACTTTTGGTAGCGTCGCAAGACGGCTACCTGTACGTGTACCAGCTTCCCTTGGAGGGCGGTGAGTGTCAGCTCATCAAGAAGCACGATCTCCGAACCGTCGAACCCGCCAGCACCACCACCCGGCCAGGTAATGAAAGCGTTCCTCTCGAAGTCAACAACTACTGAACAATTCACCACACCATCGAACCCCGCGAGGTCCGCAAATCGCCATCACCACTACCACTACTACCTATCAACAGTCAGTCACCAAACACACATAGCGCGCATCCTGTCCTATCTCTTCCCCTGACAATTGGCACCACTGTTCCTATCTCTTCGCTTCCTTGCTACTGATTTCCGCCTTTTTATTTCTTTCGGTTACTCCTCCTTTCATCATCCGGTTCGTACCGCGCCCCCCCCCCCTTCCATATCGTTGTTTGCCCGTTATCCCGTATCTTTTCTCTTGGTAGAATCTCTGCCTATCGGAGTTCCGAACGCTTCTGCACTGGGAGGCGGCAGCGGCGGCGGTAGCGTCGGCGGTGGCAGCAGTGGTACCAGCTATGCGGCCGCCGTCAAAAGTGGGTCAGTCGCTGGCGGTGGCCAGCCGGCTTCCGTCGGGGGATCAAGCGAGGACGACCAACAGCAATAAGTTAGGACGAAGACGACGACATCGGACGGACGGACGGATGGGCAGCGAATTCAAACACGTGTCTGTAGTAGGTTGTAAGTGTGTGACGGCTTTTCTATGCAGGATTCTATACAACAGATACTGTTATGGTACTGATCTTCGCTTAGCAAAGTAATTCCCCGGATGTAGCCCAGAGTGTAACATATTTTTAAAGTTTATTTTATGTTGTAGCCCCCCTTGGCGAATCTATGCTTTGGGAGCATAATTTTATACCCAACATGAATTTATGAGGAAATAAATAGTAACTTTTCCTGTTCGAACACTTTCGGTCCTTATTTTTGGGAACATTTGGCATCAAGACCTGCCTGTAATTGAATCTTTGAATCTATCTTTTTAAAGACCAATAATTCAAAAAAAGTCGATCAAAATGCTCATAATCTAGATAAACATGGCTTAGTTTAACATACTTAAAATTGAAATACCAAGAATGTATCATATCATTTAACGAATTAAGGTTCACATCTTCTACCATTCAAAACATTTTCTCTTAAAGGCATTCAAAGTGTCATCACAGCAGTGAAACATTAATTAATATTCATGTTTTTGTGAAGGAATAGTAGAAATCATCGAGAGAAGCTTTGCTTCTCCCTTACTGAGACTCAACGTTGATTTTATTTCAATGTCTGCATGTTTTTCTTTTGAGAATGCAACAATAGATTTTGAATCACTTCGGAAAAAGCACTTCTTCGAGATTTTTAGCCTGGGAATCCAGCAGGTATGATTCCACAGATTTTCCTAAGGATATCACCGAGAACTCTTCCAGGGACATCTCCAGGTATTTCTCCAGAATACCTCTATGAATTCCTCCAGGTATTCCTTAAAGAATTCCTTTTGAAGTGTTCCAGAGATTCTTTCAGAGGTTTCTTCAAAGCTGCAATTGTAGATTTTTCCTAGTACTTCTCCAGAGCCTTCTCTAAGTTTTGTTTTGCAGAGATCTCAAAGTCTTCTTTCAGAATATTTTCGTAAAATTTCCGGAAGAATTATAGAACGAATTTTATGAGAAATTCCTAAGGAATCACAGCAAGAATTACTGAAGAAATCTTAGGAGGAATTCATGGTGGAATCCCTGCAAACAGAAAATCCTGGAAGAATTCGTGAAGAAATCTTTAGAGAAATGTCTGGAGAATCCTTATAAGAAATCCTAGAGGAATCCATAGAAGTATTCCTGGAAGTGTGCTTGGAGAAATCTCTGAAGCAATCTCTGAAAGAATCTTCAGAGAAATTCCTCGAGAAGTCTCATATGGAATCCCAAGAGGAACTCCCTGGCGAAATTCCTGCAGTAGTTTCTTGAGAGATCTCAATAGGAATTACTGGAACAAACCCAGCAGGAGTATTGCTTGAGGAATCGCAGCTGGAATTTATCTAGAAATCCCAGCACGAATTTCTGGAGTAAACCTAGCAGGAATTGCAGTAAGATTACATACAGAAATTCCTGAAGGGATTATCCTTGGAGAAGTGTCTGGACCTGGAGGAATCCCTAGAGGAGTCCCCAGAGAAATTTCTGGAAGAATTCCTGAAGGAATCACAAGAGAAATTGTTGAAGGGAGGAATCCCAGCAGGATTTCTTAGTGGAATTTCTGTAGAAATCTCAGGAAGAATTGCTGAAGTAACCGCAAAAATCCCTTCAAAAATTTATGCAGGAATCTCGACATAAATTCCTGGATCAAAGCAGGAATACCAAGAGGATTTCCGGAAAGGATCTCATGAGAAATCCCAGCGGAAATTACATGAAAGATTCCCCATTTGGAATTCCTTAATGAATCCTAGTATGAATCTCTGAAGGAATTTCAAACAGATTTACCTGGACGAAGACCAGGAGGAATCCGTGGAGAAATACCGAGTAGTCCCTAGAAGAATTCTGGAGTGTCTGGAAAAACTTTTGAAAGAATCATAGGATCAATTCCATGAAGAATCCTATGAGGAATCCAAATAGGATTTCTTTGAGGGGTTCCTGCAGGAATTTCAGAAAAAATCACTGGAATAATCCCGGTAGCACTACTTATGGGGTCTCCAGATAGCGAAGTGGTTAGGGCTATGGATCGTTAATTCAGAGACGGCGGGTTCGATTCCCGTTCCGGTCGGGAAAATTTTCTCGACTCCCTGGGCATAGTGTATCATTGTACTTGCCTCACAATATACAAATTCATGCAATGGCAGGCAAAGATAGCCCTTCAATCAATAACTGTGGAAGTGCTCAAAGAACACTAAATTGAAGCCAGGCAGGCCAAGTCCCAGTAGGAACGTCGAGCCATAAATAAGAAGACTACTTATGAAATTTGGAGAAGTTATCCCCATAGTTTGCTATTGGTAGGGTTGTTATGTTAGGATTGCGATGCATTCAATTTCCATGATTGCGATTCTACGGAAAATTGGAATCTACGTTGGAATATCGACACTGCGAATAAAAACCTGGCTATCGGAGAAATTCCTTTAAATATTTGTTTAGGAGTTTGAAAATCTATCTAGAATTCATTCTCTAATTGCTCTTGGGATTTCTCTCCAAAATTCTATCCAAGATTCTTTCTTGAAATCCTTCCTTTTCTAAATTCTTTCGTTTCGTTTCTCACAGAATTCTTCCCGCGATTTCTCGCGGAGTTTTTCCTTGAATTCATTATCGGTTTTTGCTCCTGCAGGTTTGCCAGAGTTTTTTTTTTTTCTGAATTTCTTCACGAGTTTCTTCCAAGATTTCGTCCAAAGATTTTTCAGAATTTCCGCCCGGACTTCGTTCTGAGATTTTTTCGGTGCTCATTTCGGGATTTCTGAGAGTTGTTCCTGGGATTCCTACCGGAGTTCCTCCCAGAATTTCTTTAGAAGTTTTTCATGGGGTCACTAAAGGAGTACCAGCAGAGGTTTCTTCCAAAGTGGTTTTCCCGCTTTCACAGTTTCTCACTGGATTCCTTCGAAAGTTCCTTCCAAAATGTATCCCAAAGTTTCTTCAGGAATTTCTCCCGGGATTTTTGCAAGATTTCTGCTGAAGTTCTCTTTGTGGATTTCAGATTTCCTCCTGAAATTTCTCTAATATTTCGTTCCAGGATTACTCCCTCTGAGAAATGGCGGGAAGAATTCGATGAGAAATAAGGAAGTAGAATCATCTCGGCAGGGCTTCTATTTTGCGCACTTTGCGCTGTAACTTTCAATTTTGAACCAATTGACATGATGTTTTATAAGCGGTTAGATAGGGTGAAAAGGGTTTTATCGGCAGGTTTGTTATTTTCGTCGGCCAAATTTCCTGAAACTTGGTCGTATAATTCAACTTGAATGGGAAAGATATGAGGCTTATTTTGAGTTCAATAGGTTCAAAAAACCATGACGAAAAGAACAAAACGGCCGAAAATACATAAATTCCCGTACGTAAGTATCCAGCTGTTTACAAAACTTCAAGTTGGTTTGATTTGTATTATAGAGGCAAAGTGCCCGAAATACCAACCACTGCTCAAGTGGTTCGGTATTCTATCAGTAAAATCTCCTGCAGAACTCCCAAAAAGGAACTCTAGAAGAAATTCCGAATAAATCTTCGGGGAAAATCCAGGATATATGCTGAAAAACTCTGAGAGACATCCCGGTAGCAACTTCAGAAGGAATCTTCTAAGAGAAGTCTCGGGAGAAACTCTGAGTGAAATCTCGGGTGAAACTTCAAGAGAAATCTAGAAAGAACTACCTGGGAGAAACTCCTGTAGAAATACTAGGAGAAACTATAGAAGATTTCAGGAAGCATTACATAAAAAATCCATGAGGGACTCATACATACATTACGCATAAGACATTAGTGAAAAAAAACCTCTGGAATAAATCCTGCAGAAAATTCTTTAAAAACTCCTGAAAAAAATCTTTTGGGGAGCGATAGTAGAAATTCCAGGAATAACTCCTGTACAAAGCTCTGGAAGAAACCTAGGGAAGAACTCATTTGTTCCGCAGAAATATTCTGAGAGATACTCCTGGAAAAATCCCGCAAGGGACTCTGGCAGCAATACTAGGAAAGCCTTTATTGTGGGAATAGATTCTGTAAGATCCTTGTGAAAATTTCAAGAAAAGTAGAATTCAAATCCCGGAAAGAATGATTTGTATCTTAGGAAAATGCCGGTTTGAATCCGGAGAACCCCCGGCACTAATTCTAAAAATTTCCGGATGAACTGAGAAACAAAATTTATGAACATCAACCCTGTCTTCAGATATTGTCCCAGAGATTGCTCCAACAATTCCTTCAGAGATTCTTCCGATAATTCATTCAGGTGTTTCTCCGGAGATTATTCCCTGGATTTCTCCAGAGATTTCTCAAGTTTTTTTATAGCTATTTGAGGAGTACCCAAGAGTTTTTTTTTCATATTCTTTCATGGATTTCTTAATGATACTTCTAAAACTGCTTACATGGATTCTTTTATGTATTGGATTTCTCAAGGGGTTCTCAAATCGCTTTTTTGAAAAATTCCTCCAGAGATCATGACAGGAATGCCTTTAGTATAAGAATTTACATAGATATTATTCCAGGAATGCTACTATCAACCATGTAAGAAATATCTCCAAAACAGAAAATTTTCAGAATGTCTTTATAAAATCCTACAGGGATTCTTCGACCATTATTTTTTTCCAAGTACCATAACATCAACTAATTTCAATCGCTTTTTGGTTTGCATGGAGTGAATGGAATTGATGTCACGGTATATAAAAAATAATTCCTTAAGGAGAAACTTCAGAGAATACAAACATGGCTGCCACAATGGCTGACTTGGTCCCCTACTCACGCTTTCAAGAGCACTAATCTTGAAAATTCGTAAACAAATGCTCTCGATTTGGAAAAGCTGCCTCTTTTTTGCAAGTGAGCAAAGCCAGGTGGCTTGGTTTGATGCTTTGTTCGTCAGATTAAAGTTTGAATGCAAAATTGCAATGAGATTCGTTGAGGTTTCACCTTAAAGGATTTCTCAATTTGTCCCAGAAATGCCTAAAAATGACTTACAACAATTCTTCTAAGAATACACTCTTGTTTCAATCCAGTGATTCTTCCATAAATTCTTTCCAGGATTCCTTATTGGATTTCTACTGCAATACCTTTTATTTCAATTTAAACAAAAAATTAAAAAAAAAAATTTCGCGGTATCTCGCAGAACTCTTCCTGCAAGTTTATCCACGAAGGTTTTTTCCTGGAGTTCCAGTTTCTTCAACTTCCTTGTTTCCATCCAGAGGTTTTTCACGCATTTGATCCCATACATAGTTGCTTCCGAGATTTTTTTCAGTGTTCTCCGGAATTTCTGAGAATTGTTCCTGGGATTTGTACCAGAGTTTCTCCCAGGATTGCTGCAGAAGTTTTTCACTGGGTCTCTGCAGGAGTACCTCCCAGGATATTTTTCCCCATATACCCTAAGGTTTCTGGCTGGATTCCTCCAGAATATTTTTCCGAAATTGATGCAAAGTTCCTCCAGAAATTTGTCTTAGTGGTTTTTCGGGATAGCTTTCCAAAAGTTTCTGTAGGGATTTTTGCGAGATCCTTGTAGTTCTGCCAAAGATTTCTGCCAGACAATTTTTCGATATTTTTTTTTTGAAGTTTATTCGCGAGATTTTTCCGGTAGCTCCTTTAGAAATTTCCCTAATATTTCATCGCAAGATTACTCCCACAACTATTTTTCGAAATGTCCCAATTTTTATCAGGATTTCCTCCGAAGATCCTCTCGAGATTTCTCAAACAGGTCTTTGCGTAATTTCTCGCAAGATTTCACCTGGATTCCTTGCGACACTTTTCCTGGATTTTCTTACAAGGAGTTTCGTAGGTTATCCCAGGTGACATTCCGAGAAAAATTTATGAGAAAACAATGCAAAATCTTCGTGAGCAACTATTAAAAATCTCAAAAGGAGCAATCAGAATCTCGGAATCATTTCCGGTAGGGATTCCAGGAAGAGCTCAGGGAATAACCCCGAGAAAATCTGTAGAGAAATAATCTGATTCACTGCAAGAAATTCTGCAAACTACTACGAGGAAAACCCTGGGAAATCTATGAAAAAAAAACACGGAAGGAACTCCAGTAATATCCCCTGCAAAAAACCCCAAAATTAAAGTCACTCCGGAAAAAAATCTTAGAAGAAAGTCCAAGATGAGTTCAGAAAAACTCTGAGAGGCATCCCAGGACCAACACTGGAAGGAAGATACTCCGAGTGGAATCTTAGATAAAACTACAGAAATCCATCGAGAACCTTAAAAAATATTCCGGCTGAATGTTCTGTAGAATTCCGAGTAGAAACTCTAGAAGAAATCTCATAGATTTTTTTTTGAAGAAGTTACTGGAAAAAACTTCGGACGAAATCCCGGGAGGAACGTCTGCAGAAAATTCATGAAAGTTTTCTTGGAGGGTAGTCTAGTAGAAATCCCAGGGATAACTCCTGTAGAATTCCCGGGAAGATCTCCTGTGGAACTCCCAAAAAGATCACCGGAAGGAATTGAGAAAAATCTTCAAGAGGAATCCCGAAACAAAGATATATCCTGAGAAGAGAAACTCTTGTTTTAGGATAAATTCCAAAATAAATCCCACGATACAGTCTTTGAGCGAAACGCAGGAGGAACTACGGGGAAAATCCCACGAAAGAACACTACCGGGGGAAAAACTTTTGGAAGAAATTCTGGGAAAAAAGTTCTCGGGTGCGGGCACCGGTTTTGGCCGTCTAAGGGAAATAATTTTTATAAAAATAACCAATAATCCAATGTAAACTACCAATGTGTCAAATGAAAGGTTTCGATCTATACTTTATTAGAAAAATACAGAAATCAAGCTAATACTTGATTTTTGTATTAAAAGTGGCACTCTTCAAAATAGAAGCATTGCCGCAGTTTTGGCCATATTCTCAGCTTTGATTTCAATTTTGGCCAATCACCTGTATTTCTTATGGGAGTGGCCAAATTAGAAGCACCCTGGCCAAAATAGATATATGTGAGCTAATTTTTTAAGGAAGATTATTTTTTTCTTCCAGTTTTTAATCAAAATGTATGGTTTTTTACAGCTGTAATCATCATATTATATTAGAATCTACTAGTAAAAAATAAATTCATTTCGATTTAGATTGTAACAGGCCGAATACCGCACTATGGCCAAAACTCCGGGCTGGCCAAAATTGAAACTTCTACCCTATAGGATCCCCGTGTAGTGTCTTTTTTTCAACTCCAGAAGAAATGGCTTGGAATTCAGGAATCCTGGAAGATTCTCAAGGAAGTATTTCTTGTTTCTCTTGCACGGTTACCCGAGCAAAGTCTGACAGCAAATTGAAAACAAATTTTGATGTTGTGATATTGCAAATTATGATAACTCGGGTTGTTGCCGTTTTGGTCGTTTTAACGGTTAAAACATCAAAAATGAGAGCAGAAAAATATTCCCGTAACAGCAAGTTGATAACAATTCCTGCTATCAGTGATAGAAAATTGATAACTGTTTTTGCTATCAATACAAAGTTGCCTAGAAGTTTTGAAATAACATTTTTTTTTTTTTTTCCTCATCTGTAGAGCCTTTTAACCACTGCGTCCATTATTTAGGAATATTGTGGTATGACCCATATTTAATTTGGTGCTAGTCAAATATCCTGTCACAATTGAGCTGTGATGGACAATGGTTGATGTAACACCTGATCCCAACTAGGCACAACTCGTTTTATGAAGTTTATTACCCTGTTGGGATTACTTCGCCAAATTACCAAGGGCTCTAAAAACCCTTTACCAAAAACCGCCAATCTCTGATTGGATAGTACTCCACAGTTGCAGAGTAAATGTTCAGCAGTTTCGTTTTCCGTTTGACAGAAACGACACTCGGAGGATTGGATTTTTCCAATCTTACTTAGATGATATTTACTCGGGCAGTGACCAGTCATCAGACCAGTAATTACCCTGAGATCTTTTTTGTTTAGGTTTAATAAGGACCTGGCTTTTTCTGCACTGGGTTTTATAAACCTTTTCGCTTGCTTGGATGTATCCGTGGCATTCCAATTAGATTCTACCGTGGACATTTCCCAAGTTTTTAGTTTCATCCGAAGAGCACACTCAGGAACTCCACAGAAAGGTTCAGGGCCTACAAAGCTTGATGCTGCACCCTGTCTGGCTAAATTGTCGGCGTTTTCATTTCCCAGAATTCCACAATGACCGGGCACCCAGTATAAAGTTACCTCGTTCCTACTGGCCAATTGCTTCTGAGAAATAATGCATTCCCACACTAGCTTTGATTGACAAGTAAAAGCCTTTAGCGCATTTAGAGCCGCCTGACTGTCCGAAAATATACAGATCTTAGCAAACCTATAATTTCTTTTCAGACAAATGTTGGCACACTCTAGAATGGCTTGAACTTCTGCTTGAAATACAGTGGGACTGCATCCCATTGGTATACCCTTACTGATACCAGGGCCGAAAACACCGGCTCCTGTATTTTCACCCATCTTGGACCCATCAGTATAAAATACAATAGAACCTGGACGTAAACTTGGCCCACCAGCATCCCAAACATAGCGACATGGTTTCACCACTTTGAAGGGAACATCATAGTTGGTCTTTGTTATCATCCAATCTTCTACTGTTTTTATGTCCATGTTTAATTTGAAGTCTTTGATGATCCTCAAATGTCCCACAAGATCCCCATCTAGTACATTATTGTAACGGATAAACTGCAGGGCACTTTTTGCCGCTTGTAGTTTAACAAATTGATGCAAAGGCAGTATATTGAGAAGGGCATCCAAAGCAACTGATGGAGTGTTTTTCATTGCTCCTGTAATCGATATACAAGCAAGTCTTTGTAGCTTACCTAGCTTCCCTTGAGAGGTTACCTCGTTTGTTTTGGGCCACCAAACAAGTGAAGCATAAGTAATCTTAGGCCGGACTATCGCAACATAAATCCAGTGAATGATGTTTGGTCTAAGACCCCAGGTTTTTCCTAGGGCTTTGCTGCAGACCCAAAGGGCATTCGTACCCTTAGTTAAAACATTGTTTAAATATGAATTCCAATTCAGTCTTTTGTCCAAAGTTACCCCAAGATGTTTAACTTCATCCGAGAACTGAATTTGAACTCCATTTAAAGAAGGCTCAATAAGATTTAGTTTCAACCTTCGAGTAAAAGGTACTATTACAGTTTTTGAAGGGTTTACGTTCAATCCCTCCTCTCGGCACCATTTGAGGGTAACATTCAACGCAGATTGTAGCCGGCTGGATATCGTGTCGTCATATTTTCCACGTACCAGAATAGCTACATCATCTGCGTATCCAATAACCTCAAAACCTTGATTAATAAGCTTTTTAAGGAGTTCGTCCACTACCAAAGACCACAATAAGGGCGATAGTACTCCTCCTTGAGGACAGCCCTTCACAGATCTGACTGATAGTTGCGCACCTCCAAGAACGGAAGAGATTTCTCGATCTTTAAGCATCGATATTATCCATTCGATAATGCATTTATCCAAGCCCCTTGCTTCCATTGCTGAACGCATTGAGCTGTAGGATGCGTTATCGAATGCTCCTTCAATATCGAGAAAAGCAACCACGGCTATTTCCTTGGCTTGAAGCGATTTCTCAACTTTGCTGACTAGCGACTGTAGCGCTGTTATTGTGGATTTACCTGTTTGATAAGCAAATTGATACTTGCTAAGAGGCATTTCTACTAAGCTGGTAGACTTGATAAAGTCATCCACTATTTTCTCCATGACCTTTAACAGAACACAGGAAAGGCTAATAGGTCTGAAGGCTTTAGGTGTTGTTTTATCCCTTTTGCCAGCTTTTGGGATAAAAACAACACGAACCTTACGCCATGCCTTAGGTATGTAAGCTAAAGTGATACTGGCTCTAAATATTTCGGTTAGGAGCGGACCAATCGCTCCTTTCCCTTGTTGAAGTAAAGCTGGAAAGATTCCATCTATCCCAGCAGATTTGAAAGGTTGAAAAGAACTCAGTGCCCATTCGACCCTCGATGGCGTGAAGATTTCACAGGCTTTCTGATAGGCATTTGTCGACCATACATGGTTTACCTTGTCTAAGTCCTGATCTTCAGCCGGGTAAGGAATCGACCCCGGAAAATGAGTCTTTATCATCTCTTTCAAAGCTTCAGAAGAATCGATAGTAAAACTGCCATCTTCCTTTTTGAGGCTTCCAAGACCATTAGAATGGTCTTTTGAAAGGACTTTGTGGAGCCTTGCAGCTGCAGGAGCGTTATTGATGTCTTCACACACCCGTCTCCAATCCTTTCGTTTGGCTAGCCTCAGTTCTCTGTTATATTCTGTTAGGGCTTTTTTGTATTGAACCCAATCAGAAGTAGCCTTTGCTCTATTGAACAATCTTCTAGATTCTTTCCTCAGTTTTGCTAGCTTTGTGCAGCTAGCATGATATGATGAGATCATTTTATCAATAACCTCATCAGAGGCACTTTCCAATTGTGAAACAGATATGATCTGCTCCCATTTATATGCATTTTCATGCGTTAAGTAAAAGCGATAGAGGTCCCAGTTTGTTTTTCTTGGGTTTCTAAAACTTTCAATTAAATTTAATCCGGCTTTATAATCAAACCTGATATGTTTGTGATCTGACAATGATTCCTCATCAGAAACATGCCAGTTCACAATTTTTTCCGACAGCAGGTCACTGCAGATCGTAAGATCTAGAACCTCCTGTCGAATTGTGTTAATAAAAGTGGGAGAATCTCCCTTATTGCAAATGTCTATGCTATTAGACGAAATGTAGTTCAAAAGATCCTCACCCCTCTTATTAATATCGGTACTGCCCCAAATGGTATGATGGGCATTCGCATCGCATCCAATCAAAAATTGAGCGTTTATTCTCTTACAATAATTAATGAAACTTACAACACTAGATGGAGGCACATCATCAACGTCTCCTGGGAAATATGCTGAAGCAATGCATACCTCAGTTTTTCCCCGGATTGTCGGGACCTCCAACTTGATAGCAACAATATCTCTTGAAATGAACTCAGTAATTGGGACAAATTTCGTTCTCCTATTTACTAAGATTGCAGTTCTAGGTTTACACTGATTTTCATGATACACGAGTTTACAGTTCGGTAAAGAGCATCCCATTACCCTACCGTTATTTACCCAGGGCTCCTGAATTAGTCCCACGTCTAGATCTTCTTTAGTAAATCTTCTACTGAGCACAGAAGAAGCACCCTTGGCGTGATGAAGGTTTATTTGAATGATTTTAAACGCACTCATTGATACAGTTTTATGTGGAATTCATTTATTGAACTTACTTACACATTCCCGGGGCACTTTATTCCCTACGCTGGAGACGATTTTGAATGGACGATATTGGATTGGATCCACAAGGCTTTCTAGCTTTTGATTTTTTTAGACCATGGGTATTATACTGCCCCTGGCTGCCTGAATCATCAGCACCTGATTTATGATTACCATGGGCATTGTGTTGCCCCTGGTCGTCTAAATCATTATTAGCTCCAGTGAGTCCTTCCTCTTTTTCAGAACTTAGCGTGATATTTTTCGAGTTGGCAAATGACCGGTTCCCAACTGCACTTGTCCCTGGAACGATTGGGTCTTCATGAACTACTTCACAATCCATAGCCATTTCGTCAGGGACAGCATTCGGTATAGTGGGAACTTCCTCCTTTTTAGCAGATTGAACAGGGCGTTGCTTTGTTATTTGAATCTGCCCATATCTGAAATTAAGAACAAATTTACGATCCTTAAACTTCCGCAGAGAGCAATCGTCAACTGTGAAGGTGAGCTCAACGTGCTCTCCCTTTACGCGACGGTAGAGAATGCGCCATGTATCGGCAAATAAATCGTCATTTTGACTCTCTAAAAGAGACATAATCATGTCGTTTCCGTACTTGGCACTCCATGGGAAGAAAGCGATCAGCACTTCAGGGCGTGGGATTTTATCCTCATCCACTACGACCAAATCAGCACCTTCCCAAAGCACCAACGACGTGAACTTGTTCTTAACCCAATCAGCAGTTTCTTTACCCTGGCATGTGAGCACTAGATACCCTGGCCTAAGTCTACAACAAACAAACTTGGGCTTGAAATGTTCCCGGCGTTGCTGAACAACTTTCAATAAGAGGGCTTCTTGAACCACTTCCTGTTGATTAGTTGTCAGCTCAATCACGGGATAATTCCTGGGCATGATTCCTAGCCTTACCCGGTTAGCAATATCGGAGAATGTAGGAGCAGGGAGGGCTTCTCGTCCCGACCCATGCACAAACTTAGGATAGCGTGACTGTTCAGGGCCATTGGGGACCCTGTTTTTCGTCTCCACATTCCTAGGCACTTTTGATTCATTCGAATCGATGACTACATCCATATTTACCTGGCGAGATGAGCTTGCGGATCCGATTTCGCTTCCAGAACCTCGATTGTCGCATATCTTTTTTGGGACTGGCTTACCTTCGCTGCTGTTCGTACGATCGAGATCAGATTGCCTCGATCTTTCGGGGGTGCTGGCTTGAGGCAATAATGCCTGCTCACGGGCTGCGGCGTAATCCAGTCCGTCCTTCATCAACCTTTGCAACCGACGACGCGCTGCCCCGCACATAGTACGACGTTTCACTTTATCAGCTTTATCACCATCCCCAGACTTACTTGCTTTCCCACTGCTAGTAGCAGTACCATCACTTTTCTCCACCATAAGCGGTGGCGGCCGGAGTGGCCTGATGGTGACATTAACACCATCATCTTCATCATCAGAGTCATTGGTGTCTTCTTTCGGGGAGTTCAAAATAGATGGGGTTGGAGTGCGCACATTTATTAATGAATCGCTTTGCAGCTCATCATCGAAGGCATTCTCTTCACTAGATGCCATGTCACTAGTAATGTTCTTCACTAAACTAGCACTTAACAAAATAGCTTGTAGCTCGAACAAATTTGTTCGCCAATCCAATTCACTTTTCTAGTCTACTTCCACTCTTCTTCCAACAGTCTGTGTGAGCACTAGAATTGCCTTTCGAGGAATACAATTGGCACAGCAAATACGTATTCACACTGCCATGCCTCGGGAAATCACTGAGGCTTCATGTATTAAACAATGGAGAAGGCAATCACATGAGGTTTATACCCGTTTATTTTTTTACGAGTTATTTCGGTTGATATATCACAAATTCGCTTCAAATTGGACTGAATTTCCGTAGAAATCAGCACGAATTTCACTTTGCACTAACTATAGCAGTTAATTAGCACAGATGACACTATGAAAATTGATGATTAACCGAGAGCGAAATAATCATCGATCCAACCGAGAATAGACACTCACACAAGCCAAATAACATAAAAACTTAATATTTATAATAGTTTGAAGTGACAGCTAAACAAAATCAAAATTTGAAATCAAATTTAGTCAAGACAAACTGACATCAAAATGTGATATCAATTTGCTGCTGAATACAAATCGAGTTTTCGATTTGCTATCATTTTGTTGTTAGACTTTGCTCGGATATCCAGATTCCAGTTAAGTCAACTTGTGACACCCTGATTCAGGCAGGGATGTTTGCAGTTTTCCTTCTAGTGCTTTTTTAGGGATTTCTCCAGAGATTCCTCCAGAGAATCCGGAAAAAGTCACTATAGATGTTTCGCCGGTGATTCCTTCAGGATTGGTTCCAGCAATTATGTCAATATTTTTCCATAACTGCATCCAAGAGTTGCTGTAGGGGCTCATCCAGTTTTATTTAATGTTTTTTGTTATTTTAAAGCGATTCTTTCATAAATGCCTCTAAGATTTTCTCTAGGAATAATTTCAGAAAGAGCTTCTCCAATGATAGCTTCAACTATGCTTCTAGATACTTCTCCGAGGATTTTTTCAAAGAATGTCAGCAGGTACAGTTAATTTCAGTAGCATAGGGGCTGTTCATAAACCACGTAGACCAAAATTTGGTCATCTCAGACCCCCCACCCCCTCCCCCCTCGTAGACTTTTGTCCATACAAAAATTAAGAAATTTGTATGAAGCGTAGACTTTGGCCAGACCCCCCCCCTCCACCCAAAAAGTCTACGTGGTTTATGAACGACCCATAGCACCAGACCTCATGTACAGGTTCCTCTAACAAAAGCAAAGTAGAATTTAAATAGAACCTTTTCCCATTTTAAGTTTGAAGTTCATAAGAAAATCAATAGCTCTAACGGGTGTCGAACACACGGCACCCTATTTGCCAGACGGTCGTTTTTGAGAATCGAACCCACGAAGCCCAATTCGCTAGATGGGCTCATCTATTCCTCCAGTCTACGGAACCTAATATTTAGAAACATCCATTGAATCACTTTGACATTCATGTACACAACAGAGATGTGCATAAGCTAATTCTAATTCCATACGAAAGAGATTAGGTTAGGATCATGAAGAGAGGCAAACCATGCACGATAGTGGACTTGGAGTTCAGTTCTATGCCATCAGACGAAGTCAAGGGGCTCCGAAGCTTGGAGGAATAGATGCACCCTTCTAGCGAAATGGAAGTCGTCGGTTCGATTCTCACCGGGGTCCTGGATTTCTTTTTGCAATGTAAGCATCAATTTATTCATTAAACGCGCGTTTCTGTTGTGTACATTACCCCAAAAAGGGATACCTTCATGGCCTCAGTTTCGTCACCTCGCTGAGTGTGTTCCATCAAAGACGAGCTCTGAAAGACGCCTGGGGTCCAATGGACCCCAGGTATCCCTTTTAGGGTTAATGTCAGTATTGTAATTTTCAGTTGACAACAACAACAAATATGGAATTCTCATAGAAAAATCTGTTCAGCTTGCCGGGAGTCGTTAGTTCGATTCCCATCGGAGCACGTAGATTCCATTTCGTAATTAAAATTTTATCACAGATAAACAGGCGTCTCACTCTACTCCCTTCTCATTGTTTCACTTTTAACGGTTAACTCAAACAATATGTAGTTCACAAATCGCACGATTACTGCGCTCACTTCGTTTTTGCTCGTGTTTGACGTTTACTCACTACCGTCACCTTAACGGTTTGGGAAACACATGGTATTTTGCGTTGGGCGATAATGTTCGCGTGACGAACATTTTAATTGAAATTTGTTCCAAGTAATCCCAGTAACACACGATCGCATATGATCTTGAATAGGATGCAAAAGTGAAGGCGATATACGCACCTTTTACACGCGGTTAAGTGGAAGCATTTACGCATATGGCCTCCGCTTTAGCATCCTATTCAACATCATATAAGACTTTGTGTATGCTGGGATACGTCTGTTTGTCTGCGGTTTTAATTTGAACACCAAACACGTGTTCTGTTCTGTACGTTCTGGTGTCAAAATGAGATATTAGATATCCCAACTAACACTTATTGTGAATGCAAACGTCAACAAAGCGTCCTCAATACGGCTTGATGCTGAGTTACTGTGTTGTACATATGGACGGAAGCTTTTGTGCAAGCCCTATTATACCAATGAATCTGGCGAACTTAATCCACAAGTATATGCTGTGCGAGCAGCTTCTATTCCACCAAATCATAGCTCTTTTCTCGGCTCCTATGTAACCACATACTGAATAACATCTTGAGAAGGCGCTTTTTTTAGCATTTTCACAGTTGTTAAATAATAGTTATACGGCATTCCCAAATTAATCGATTAAATATAATTAGGTTATGCATACCGTCACGCAAGATATGTGGAACTGATACTATCGTTTTTAAAATTGCATAATCAAAGTACTTGCCGCTACTTGGAATCGAACTCCTGATCTCCGTATCCACTGGTCCCGATGATGTCCTCGCTGCCACACTGTTATATGTATATAAATAGCATAGGAAATAGCCCGTTTTGTTTTACTCTAGACAAGGCTTTATAATAGTGCCACAAGAAACCTTAACCAACTTCATCTTGCTGCAAAAGCTTGTAAAACGTCAAACGCAATAATGTTTACATTGAACAAGCTGTGTGGTTGCCCCAGACAACCAGTAATCGTATAAGATGTTGCATAGGATGCTTAAGTGGAGGCCATATGCGTGCATGCCTCCATTTAGGCGCATGTAAAATGTACGCATATCGCCTCCACTTTAACATCTTATTCAACTTCTTATACGATCACTGTTTGACTGGGGCGCCAACAGCTTCTGCGTCACAGCTTCTAGCTGAAAGAATGTTCTTTAAGCGATTTGCTCAAGTTTTCACATCCTTCGGGAAAACTCCCGGAATTGGAATTGAGTGCAGTAAAGGTAGCCCCAGTGACAAGTGATTGATTTCTGAAAACCGAGTTTGGTAGCTGTATGGTGTTTGTTTGGAGCCGTGAATTAGCTTATGGTTTATATTTGACAAGCTTCTCGTTTATTCAAACGACTAACGCTTATAGCGCTGCAAATGTCAGTTGGAATATCAGGTTTAAGGGATGCTCAAAATATTTCGGCTGGTCATATAATATCTTGAGTTAAACAATAAAGTTATCTAATAAATTGTCTAAACACAATATGTACATTAGTTCCCCAACTTCTTAGGTTTTCTTCCATGGTTATCTTAATTCTTTGCATTTTGATCGACAACAAAAAAACATTTCTACAATTTGATTGGTTGAACTGAAACTATTGAAATTTATTCTTATCGACATTCAAAAGTTGTAGGCGAAATCAGTATCTGCGAGTGTTGGACAAAAGCAACAAATAGAAAAAGGTGATGATCGTCATTGAAAATTTCAAATTCTTACTTTGTGATACTGTGTAGAGGCCCTTCATCATCGGCACATGCATCTAGGCGACGAATGAAAATTATTCAAAACTTTATGATAAACGGGCAAAACATGTAAGTAACTTGTCGAGAATACATTCGTGCATTCGTGTCACAGCTGAAAGTTGAAGTTCAATAAAAACAGAATAACTAGAGTATCTAGAGTGACGCTTAGGCACACCAATATTGGAGTTGTTTTATCTAAAATATTTAGACCCAAGACTCGTGTGCAGATCGTTTATATTCTCTACACTTTCTTAAAAAATAAAAAAAAGAAGAACGGTCGAAATGATGAAGCAACGACTGAGATTCGTTCAGTCCCTTCCCTTATATATACATATTGCCTAGAATTATTGATTGTGCTTAGGGTTTTATTTAATTTTGTGTAAGAACTGCTTATCTGTAGTAGGGACCCTCCGGCATAGGGCGAGAGAACGTGTGGGCGGTGAAAGCCCCTCGATGATGATAGGAGAGGTGGGTGGTAGATAGAAGAGAGATCAGAAGACGACATATTTGTGCCAGAGAGTGTGACGGCTTGTTCAGCCCCGGACGAAGCGTGAGCCCAAGTAAAGTGAGAAGATTGAAACGGAAATAATGAGAGTGCAAGGGAAAACATGTTTTAAGTAGTAGCGAAAGTAAGTTGTACTTCATATATGATTATTTAAATGATTAAAAATGTATAAAAATCAGTTAAGTGTTCTAGCTAATTGACATCCGAATAATACCCGAGTCTATCAACATGTTTAGATAATCTTGTTTGCTTAAGGCGAAACTGGAAGCATTTCCTCATTATTTTGGTTTTTGATTTTTCATAAAATAACGAAGCAATATTTTCAAAATCGGTTTTCGTGCACATGTAGAGTATGGAACAAGGTATCTCCTGAATTTTTCCCAGGTCGAAAAAGTTTTTCGTTTTTGCAGAAACCATTTTTTGTGATATTTTGTTTAAAAATGGTTTCTGCAAAAACTAAAAACATTTTCCATCTGAAAAAAATTCAGGAGATACCTTGATCCATACTCTACATGTGCACGAAAACCGATTTTGAAAATATTGCTTCGTTATTTTATAAAAAATCAAAAACCAAAAAGTGAGGAAATGGATCCAGTTTCGCCTTAAGGTGAAACATCAAGAAATCCCATTGCAAATTTGCATACAAACTTTAGAGGCACAAATCTGAAGACCGAAGCATATTACGAAAAAATAATGGAGCACTACAAATGCATATTAAAATATAACATATTATAGTGGAACACTACAAATGCGTAATAAAATAGAACATCACATATGGACATATACAACACAGAACATACATTTTGCCCTGTTACCCTAATGGATAACAATTTCCGATGACAGGATGACGAGCTTTCATTATTGTTCTTGGTCCATCAGGCAATCCTGTAATCGTATTTTCTCTGGCAGGTTGCCTTTCGTTCGCAGCATTAGTTTCATAGCTTGAATTTTGTCTAGGAATTTCTAATCCTAACGGGGCATCTTGATTTGGATTTTAATACGAGATGTTAACATTTTGATGTCCCTGTTAGGAAACATTTCACTTATTTGATAGTTGATTTTGCCCGAAATGACCTAAATGTAGACCATCAAAATGAGATTGCTCAGATCCCATGGTGCTCTTTTACTCCAGAGCACTATAAATGTACATTAAACTTAGGAACATGTTTACAAGTTAAAATAGCACATTTAGCACAAAAATAAAACTTGTAATAAGCATCGAACCAAGTCGCGCTTGTTTATCCTGGCTTTGCTCACTTGCAAGAAGAGGCAGCTTTTCCAAATTGAGCGCATTTGTTTACGAGTTTTCAAGATTGGTGCTCTTGAAAACGTGAGTAGGGGTCCAAGTCGGCCATTGTGACAGCCATATTTGCTTCCTCTGATGTTACTCCTTAAATAATTCCAGTAACCAGAAATAATATTAAATTTCTTGCAACTTCTGTTGTCGTAAAGACACAAGATTCTAGACATAGGTTCGAATCCCGTTGGCGGCACAATTTTTGTTATTCACGAGTCCATAGGCTGCCACCTTCATCCTAGCTTTGCGATGAATAACTACCGTTTGTCTTCGTAAGTGTAGACTTTTGATGATCATCGAACAATTGTCACGGTCGCCATGTGGAGTTCTTTCAAACAGATACTAAACTATCAGGTATCAGGGATCAGAAGGCCGGCTCCAGAGGCACGTTATCCTCCATTTGGGACATTTGTGCCATCGCCAAAATAATAGCCTATTTCATCATCTACCTGAGAGAAAAGGAAGGAAATAAGGATAAGGATGGGGATAAAGACCGGTATGGAAATAGGAAAAGTACCCTGGAAGAGGATACTAACGCATAAGCGTACCAGAATGGGTTCAAACAGCGCCCTGAAAAGGGCACTGTAATAACGCATAAAGCGAAAGAGAGCCTATAGCTCTTTACCGGGTTAATAACATCAGAATATCCTGAATATTCAGGTCTCTGAAGTCAGTTTTACTTAATAAGTGTTTACCGAATACTCGGAAACGCAGTTGCGCAAAAACTGGGCAGTTACATATCAAATGATACGAAGTTCCATAATCGGATTCACAGCTATCACATGCAAATGAATCAGCTTGCTGAATATTCACCATGTGATAGCTGAGTCGGCAGTGGCCAGTCAATGCTTTGACCATAATGCTGCAATTCTGCTTTGACAGATTTGTAAGATACTTCGCCACCCTTGGAGATGGCTCGGCTTTTCGGGCCCGTATGAAGTTGATCACCAATATTAACTTCTTTTCCCGATCAGCCTAGATAGCTGTGTAGTGTCGGTAGCGGTTAGTTCAACTGGCTAAGAATAGCACTACGGACCGCCTGTTCCAGTGGTAGGAATCCACTAATCAGGTGACCCCTAATTCATGGTGTTATGCGGCTTTACGCTTACCGTGCCTAGGAATGAATGGTTAGGGGGGTCTTATAAAAACCTAATCGCAAACGGAGCCTGTGGGGTACCAGGGCACCCTCCACAGTATTTGCCCTTACTGTGCTAACCGGAGCAATAGCGCGGTGGACCTTGTGTTTCTCCGAGACAATCAGCTGCCCTTCTTCAATCTCATACTTGAGGCTGAATAAGGGCGGGATTATGAAGATGTTATTAATTAGTTTAGATTTTCACCTATATGGTTTCGCATTATGCGTTTTACACAGTGTATACTGTGCATCCTCGCCTTTGGCGCACTCAAATCGATACCAATCTGGCTTTATTGTTGCTGTTCTTTTTTGTGCTGTGATTGTTAAGAGTTTAATCTTACCTAGTTTGGGTAGTGGCTACGGTTAGGATAGCTCAGATCAATCTTCAGCACAAAAGAACAGCAACGATCAATCTTTGTAGACTTATGCAAAATGGTACAGCCCAAGTGGCGTTAGTCCAAGAACCTTACTTTCGTAAGGGGAATTTCTATTTAGGAAACCTTGTGAATCCGGTATTTGCTACTTTCAGTAAAAATGAAATGGCAAACTCACGTGTCATGCCTCGAGCATGTGTGCTTGTCAACAACGCAATCGTTGCTACACTCATCTCTGAACTAACTACCAGAGATGTATGTGCTATCACAATAGAGGTATCTGTTGGAAACCTCAACAGGAAATACGTTTATTGTTCGGTTTATTTACCGCATGATGAACCATCCCCTACGGATGCTTTCAAGCAAGTCATTGCATACTGCACTTCAAAAGGCCTTCCGCTAATTGTTGGTAGTGATGCTAATGCTCACCATATAATCTGGGGCAGCTCAGACATCAATTTGAGAGGCTCCAGTTTGATGGAATACTTAAGTAGTACAGATCTTGGATTACTTAACATAGGCAACCGCCCAACCTTCATGGTATCTGGTAGAGAGGAAGTGTTAGACATAACGCTTTGCTCTAGCAGAATTAGTCATGAGCTGACCAATTGGCATGTGTCAGATGAAGAATCTTTATCTGACCATCGTTACATCTTGTTTGAACATGTGAATGTTACTTCGCAAACTTTGCGTTTCAGGAATCCCCGGTCAACCAACTGGGATCTCTTTACCGATTTGGTTGCAGCCAAATTTCATGGATACTCACCATCAATTGACACTCCAAGTGATTTAGATGATGCCGTTGATACTACAACGGCCTTCATCATGGAAGATTTTGAAGAAGCCTGCCCTCTGCGGTCTGTGAAGACCACAAGAGGAACCCCTTGGTGGAACTCCGATCTGGCGAAGCTCAGGAAACAATGTAGAAAGAGTTGGAACAGACGACGTTCGGCTGGATCGGAGGCTTTCAGGTCGGCTCGCAAGGCCTACCAGAAAGCTCTTCGGTCTGCTGAACGATCCGGCTGGAAAAACCTTTGTACAAATGTTTCCAGTCTGAGTGAAGCCAGTCGATTGAACAAAATCCTTGCAAAATCTAAGGATTTTCAAGTGAACGAACTTCGTTTGCCAAATGGTGATTTCACTTCCTCTGATGAGGAAGTTTTAGAATGTTTATTCAGTACACACTTCCCCGGATGTGTGGATATTACATCTTCAGATGAACCTGATGTCTTTTCTTGTAGTTATGATTCTTTAGCTTCGGCTCGGAGTATCATAACTTTAGAATCGATTGAATGGGCACTCAATAGCTTTGCTCCTTTCAAATCTCCTGGGGCAGATGGGATTTATCCTATTTTGCTTCAGAAGGGATTTGATCATTTCAAACATGTTTTGAAACAGCTACTTGTTTGCAGTTTTGCTACAGGGTATATTCCCAAATCCTGGCGGGATATTACTGTGAAGTTTATTCCGAACGTGGGTCGCGCGTCGTATGAAGAAGCAAAGAGCTTCAGACCTATCAGTTTGACCTCTTTTCTTCTGAAATGCTTAGAACGCATAGTCGATCATCACATCCGTGATGTTCATCTGGCCAATGTGCCTCTTCATGTGAACCAACATGCTTACCAATCTGGAAAGTCCACTGTGACTCTTTTACACAAAGTTGTTTACGATATCGAGAAGGCATTCGCTCAAAAGCAATCATGCTTGGGTGTTTTCTTAGATATCGAGGGTGCCTTTGACAACGTGCCTTTCGATGCCATATTGGAAGCCGCACGGGGTCATGGTATATCTCCAATGATTTCCAATTGGATTCACCAAATGCTCAAAAACCGACATCTCTTCTCGACATTGCGTCAAGCGGCGATTAGGAAATTGAGTTTTTGTGGATGCCCCCAAGGGGGAGTCTTATCACCACTTTTATGGAATCTCGTAGCAGATACGCTATTGAGGCAACTCAATAATAGCGGTTTTCCTACTTATGGTTTTGCCGACGACTACCTAACATTGTTAGTCGGTATGTGCATCAGCACCCTTTTCGACCTGATGCAAAACGCTCTTCAGGTAGTTGAGGGTTGGTGTCGCCAATATGGCCTTTCGGTAAATCCGAGTAAAACATCTATTGTTCTTTTCACGGAAAAGCGAAACCGTAATGGTGTTCGAACTTTACGTCTCTTTGATTCTGAAATCAATGTGACTGAACAGGTAAAGTACGTTGGAGTCATTCTTGATTCCAAGCTTTCCTGGACACCTCATGTTGAGTTCAGAATCAAGAAAGCTTGTATGGCCTTCGGGCAATGCCGGCGAACCTTTGGTACAACTTGGGGTCTAAAACCCAAGTATATCAAATGGATCTACACAACTGTTGTTCGGTCAATATTGGCCTATGGATGTCTTGTGTGGTGGCAAAAGGGCGAAGTGAGAACGGTCCAATCAAAGTTAGGCCATCT
The DNA here is from genome assembly GCF_035046485.1 of Aedes albopictus. NCBI lineage: Eukaryota > Metazoa > Arthropoda > Insecta > Diptera > Culicidae > Aedes > Aedes albopictus. The sequence goes on from NC_085137.1 coordinate 408,787,086, forward strand.
CCAAAGGATGTGCTTAATGGCGATGTCTGGAGCGTTCTCTTCAACTCCCACGGCAGCGCTCGAAGTTCTCTTTGACGTTGCCCCACTACACATTCATCTCAAACAAGAAGCACTTTCTTGCACTTACCGCCTATGGGTACTCGATTTACTAGAGGAAACTCCTGTGAACCGCAGTTCAACACACACCTCGTTGTTTCCACTTTTGGTGAATTGGGACAAAGTTGTCCTTGCTCCAAGTGATCTTACAATTGTTTGTAATTTTCCATATAGGACATTTTCCACGAAATTCCCTTCCCGGGAAGAGTGGACATCTGGTTATCTGGAGAGAAGTATTTCAGACGGCATCGTATGTTACACTGATGGATCCCTTCTTGAAGGTCGAGCAGGTGCTGGTGTTTATTCTCGTGAGCTAAGACTGTATCAGTCTTATTCACTTGGCAGACACTGCACCGTTTTTCAGGCCGAAATCTTTGCTCTTATGTGCGGAGTGCAATCAGCACTTCAGCAGCACGTAATGGGCAAAGTAATATACTTCTGTTCAGATAGCCAGGCTGCTATTAAAGCACTTGCTTCGGCCAACTCCAGGTCGAAGATAGTTATCGCTTGTCGAACTCAAATTGAGGAGCTGAATTCAGCAAACGCTGTTCACCTTGTATGGGTACCTGGCCATTCTTCCATCGCTGGACATGAATTGGCTGATGAGTTAGCTCGCACTGGAGCATCACATGACTTCATTGGCCCTGAACCAGCTATTCCGGTATCCAAGTGTTGGGTGAAGCTTCAGATTGACACCTGGGCTGCCACTCAGCACAAACAATACTGGAATAGTTTGGAGTCATGTCGTCAAACAAAATTGTATTGTACTGAGCCATCTCTAGGGGTGGCAAAGTATCTAACAAATCTGTCAAAGCAGAATTGCAGCATGCTGGTCAAAGCATTGACTGGCCACTGCCGACTCAGTTATCACATGGCGAATATTCAGCAAGCTGATTCATTTGCATGTGATAGCTGTGAATCCGATTATGGAACTTCGTATCATTTAATATGTAACTGTCCAGTTTTTGCGCAATTGCGTTTCCGAGTACTCGGCAAACACTTATTAAGTGAAACTGACTTCAGAAACCTGAATCTTAAGGACGTTCTGTTGTTCTTGACCCGCTGTGGTAAAGAGCTATAGGCTCTTTTTACGCTTTATGCATTATCACAGTGCCCTTCTCAGGGCGCTGTTCGAACCCATTGTGGCACGCTTATGCGTTATTACAGTGTCCTTTTCAGGACGCTATGTGAACCCATTGTGGTACGCTTTTGCGAGTATGACGATCCTATTCCCTTACCTGTCCTTTCCCATGTCCTATCCTTTTTCCTTCCCTTCTCCGTCAGGTAAATGATGAATAGGCTCGTGTTCATGGCGATGGCACAAATTTCCCGAATGGAGGAGAACGTGCCTCTAGAGCCGACCTACTGATACCTGATACCTGATACCCTGGAAGAGGATACTAACGCATAAGCGTACCAGAATGGGTTCAAACAGCGCCCTGAAAAGGGCACTGTAATAACGCATAAAGCGAAAGAGAGCCTATAGCTCTTTACCGGGTTAATAACATCAGAATATCCTGAATATTCAGGTCTCTGAAGTCAGTTTTACTTAATAAGTGTTTACCGAATACTCGGAAACGCAGTTGCGCAAAAACTGGGCAGTTACATATCAAATGATACGAAGTTCCATAATCGGATTCACAGCTATCACATGCAAATGAATCAGCTTGCTGAATATTCACCATGTGATAGCTGAGTCGGCAGTGGCCAGTCAATGCTTTGACCATAATGCTGCAATTCTGCTTTGACAGATTTGTAAGATACTTCGCCACCCTTGGAGATGGCTCAGTACAATACAATTTGGTTTGACGACATGACTCCAAACTATTCCAGTATTGTCTGCGTTGAGTAGCAGCCCAGGTGTGAATCTGAAGCTTTACCCAGCACTTCGATGTCGGAATAGCTGGTTCAGGGCCAATGAAGTCATGTAATGCTCCAGTGCGAGCTAACTCATCAGCCAATTCATTTCCAGCGATGGAAGAATGGCCAGGTACCCATACAAGGTGAACAGCGTTTGCTGAATTTGGTTCCTCGATTTGAGCTCGACAAGTGATAACTATTTTCGATCTGGAGTTGGCCGAAGCAAGTGCTTTAATAGCAGCCTGGCTATCTGAACAGAAGTATATTACTTTGCCCATTACGTGCTGCTGAAGTGCTAATTGCACTCCGCACATAAGAGCAAAGATTTCGGCCTGAAAAACGGTGCAGTGTCTACCAAGTGAGTAAGACTGATACAGCCTTAGCTCACGAGAATAAACACCAGCACCTGCTCGACCTTCGAGAAGTGAGCCATCAGTGCAACATACGATGCCGTCTGAAATACTTCTCTCCATATTACCAGATGTCCACTCTTCCCGAGAAGGGAATTTCGTGGAAAATGTCCTGTATGGATAATTACAAGCAATTGTTAGATCACTTGGAGCAAGGACAACTTTGTCCCAATTCACAAAAAGTAGAAACAACGAGGTGTGTGTTGATGTGCGGTTCACAGGAGTTTCCTCTAGTAGATCGAGTTCCCGTAGACGGTAAGTGCAAGAAAGTGCTTCTTGTTTGAGATGAATGTGTAGTGGAGCAACGTCAAAGAGAACTTCGAGCGCTGCCGTGGGAGTTGAAGAGAACACTCCAGACATCGCCATTAAGCACATCCTTTGGAGATGGCCTAACTTTGATGGGATCGTTCTCATTTCGCCCTTTTGCCACCACACAAGACATTCATAAGCCAATATTGGCCGAACAACAGTTGTGTAGATCCATTTGATATACTTGGGGTTTAGACCCCAAGTTGTACCAAAGGTTCGCTGGCATTGCCCGAAGGCCGTACAAGCTTTCTTGATTCTGAACTCAACATGAGGTGTCCAGGAAAGCTTGGAATCAAGAATGACTCCAACGTACTATACCTGTTCAGTCACATCGATTTCAGAATCAAAGAGACGCAAAGGTCGAACGCCATTACGGTTTCGCCTTTCCGTAAAAAGAACAATAGATGTTTTACTCGGATGAACCGAAAGGCCATACTGGCGACATCAACCCTCAACTACCTGAAGGGCGCCTAGCATCAGGTCGAAAAGGGAGGTGGTGATACACATACCAACTAACAGTGCAAAACCATAAGTAGGAAAACCGCTATTATTGAGTTGTCAAAGGCACCCTCGATATCTAAGATTGCTTTTGAGCGAATGCTTTCTCGATATCGTAAACAACCTTGTGTAAAAGAGTCACAGTGGACTTACCAGATTGGTAGGCATGTTGGTTCACATGAAGAGGCACGTTGGCCAGATGAACATCACGGATGTGATGATCCACAATGCGTTCTAAGCATTTCAGAAGAAAAGAGGTCAAACTGATAGGTCTGAAACTCTTTGCTTCTTCATACGATGCACGACCCACTTTCGGAATAAACTTGACAGTAATATCCCGCCAGGATTTGGGAATATACCCTGTGTAGCGAAACTGCAAACAAGTGTTTTTTTTTCAAAACATGTTAAGTGCCCACTCAATCGATTCTATAGTTACAATACTCCGAGCCGAAACCAGGGAATCGTAACTACAAGAAAAGACATCAGGTTCATCCGAAGATGTAATATCCACACATCCAGGGAAGTGTGTGCTGAATAAGCATTCCAGAACTTCCTCATCAGAGGAAGTCAGATCGCCATTTGGCAAACGAAGTTCGTTCACTCGGAAATCCTTAGATTTCGCAAGGATTTTATTTATTTTTTTTATATTCTTAATCACTTAACCTAATTTACAGCTCTATTGTCCACTGGGGCACTACGTGAGCAATTTCAATTGACAGCTGCACTTACATTTTGTACAGCGCCTAGATTCTATTCTACTTTATCGAACTGGTTGCCTTTCTGCTGCTTTCACTTTTTCTACTTTATACCTAGTAGAATGATGAGCACAAGGATGATGATGGATGGCTGTTGTTCCTTTCCAGTCTGATTGGGGGTCCATTATGAGTAGCAGTTCGCCGATGTCCAGGTATCCGGGTCCGTTTGAGCCATGGGGCTCAGAAGAGGGTCAGTGTCAGTTGCTCTCGGGGGAAAAGCAACTGACGAAAAATTGCAAGTGCCGGGGCTGGGAATCAAACCCATGACCATCCGCATATGAAGCGAACGTGTGACCAACTACGCCACGGGCCCCGGCTCAGGATTTTATTTAACCCACTGACTTCACTCAAACTGGAAACATTTGTACAAAGGTTTTTTCCAGCCGGATCGTTCAGCAGACCGGAGAGCTTTCCTGTAGGCCTTGCGAGCCGACCTGAAAGCCTCCGATCCAGCAGAACGTCGTCTGTTCCAACTCTTTCTACATTGTTTCCTGAGTTTCGCCAGATCAGAGTGCCACCAAGGGGTTCCTCTTGTGGTCTACACAGACCGCAGAGGGCATGCTTCTTCAAAAGCTTCCATGATGAAGGCCGTTGTAGTATCAACGGCATCATCTAAATCACTTCTTGGAGTGTCAATTGGAGTTGTCACGGTCGCCATGTGGGGTTCTTTCAAACAGACACTAACTAACCTCACGTCCCCATTAGACTGAAATGTCTTGCCATTTTGAAAGACAAACGTTACAGAAATTTTCAACGCCGCTGCTCTTCTTGCAAACGGCGAGAGAACATTTCTGCCATAGCACATCCGTCCGAAAAAAAGACGACATTTCTGTCTAGTGTAGTGGAGGCGTCGGGTAATGTCGCGTCGACTAATCTTTTCAGATTTCCTAGTTCGTACTCTACACTCAGATAAATTAACATATTGAATATAAGCGCCTTGCACTTAGATTGTGACCAATTGCTTTTGCACTTCAAAAATAAGTGCAGGCTTATCGAAACTTCGCCAAGTCAGTCAAGATGAATTTTAAGTGCAAGCCTTTTGCTTTATAAAAGTCAAATGATGGCATTTTAATCGTGAGGCGCATAGTTCCTATTAATAAGAATGATAACATTATTTCCATTACGAATTGGGTTTGAAATGAAAACAAATTAAAGTTTTGAATGTTCTGATTGTTAAGTTTTATTTATTAGTCATTGTGCACAGGAAGTTACAGCTCGCGTGGGCCAAATCATGATGATGAACGAGCAGAGTGTGTCCTAGTCGCGACTTTTTCGGGTCCACCGGTCGATGTACTTGTTGATTCGAGGGGGATTAGCACTGTGTCTAGCTGGACAATTCACACCACTTACGCCACTAGCTAACGTAAATGATGGTCCAGATGATCCGCTGATTCCACGACCGACAAAGTTGGTGGTCCAAGGAGCTCCGCTAGGATCGATTCTATGCGCGTATCCCAGCGCTCTTCCGGTACCTCCGCGTCATCCAGCAGCTGCCACCCAAATTGTTCGCACTTGGTGACGGTGGAGAAGCGGTTGACGTCCCATGCAATTCTAGAAAAGATATGTACGTAGCTTATGAAGCCTTTAAAAGTTCGAATAATAAGTACTACTTACCTTCAAAAACAGCCAATGCCAACCAAGTTGCAAATTTAATGCTTTGAGCATCATGTTCGAAAACGAAATTCCACAATTTTCTGCGACAACATGTGCGTCTCCAGCGCGCCATGTCCGTTTTTCGTTTGTTATGTTTATGCTTGGATTTTATGTTGACAAGGTTAATTTTTATGTTGCAGCACTCTAAATTTATGACAGCAAAAATACAATTTAATAAAGTAACATTTATTTTTTATTAGTTGCACTTAGAATGATTTTTTTCTCTCCTGTTCGCAATCTATGTGCTTTCTGCACTTAGATTCTATCAGTAAATTAATTTGAGTGTAGAACTCTCTAGAACTTGCCTTGATGCTTACAAACATGTGTTCCAGTTTCGAAAATGAAGAAAATAGTTGGTTTTCTTGGCATGCCATGATTTTTCGGGAGTTTATTTTTATTAACAGGGATCTGTCAAATTCCTTTAAAAAATCCGTTGCGTTGTCGCAACGCCAAAAAAAATTCCAAGTTCCTCCGAACGAAAATTATTTTTGCCCGAAATTTCTCCGCTGCTGATATCGCCCGAATACCCCCGAGCACAATGCTTGCCCGCACACACAAGCCACTGTCGATCGTTAACCAGTACCAGCTGCTGGCGAACAGCACCATCACCGCCAAAACCGGAAGCTCCGTCGCCTTGCACCCCATGTACCTCATGCCACTACAGCAGTGGTCTCAACGATCACTCAGCTCCACCGATGCATCCCGTGATGCCGCTGGAAAGCCACCAGCCGATAAGACCGGCGGATGCGTAAGATCCTGCGAATCCGAGACCAGCATCTCGTCGAAGAAGTTTTTCGTAGTTGCACCCTCCAGGTCGCTGTCCAGCGTGGAGAAGCACGTGACTCCTGTGCCCGAACAACCCAGCTGTACCAATCCCACTCTCCCACCGAGGCCAAAAGCCGAACAGAGGAGTCTACCCGCACCACCGGACCACCAACGGCCGGAACAGGTGGATCGAGTGAAGGCGTCCATCACGGCTTGGATTGAGTTTCTGAGGAACCTGAACTGGAGGACCGCCTTGTTCAAAACTAGGGACCAAGTCGTGGGTGCTACCGGAGCAATCGTTGCCCCGGGAAATGTAGAACGAGTCCGCCAAGGGGTCGCAGTTGCTTGGGGTATGAGTGTTCGAGCGGTGCAAAATTTGATCTACTGGATCCGCGTTTTCCTGAACTCGAGGGAGTATTTTTACATGCGGTACTACACGTTGCTGTTGTTGGAGAACACCCTTTACTACGCCCGGCTGGGGTTGACGAAGATCATCCAAATGGCACGAAATTTCAAGATGTAATTCTTTTGGTGTGCATGATTATGAATTGTAACTGAATTATCCAATCCAATGAATAATATAAAACTAATAAAATGTTTCAAGCCTTAACTGTTGCAAATTTATTCGTTCGATTCGATTCGTTCGTTAAGAATTTTGTTTGAATTTTCTGCAAATTTTAAAGTAGGTAAGGTAATGCGTAATACATACCCCTTCTGGTCATTAATCTCGTTTTAAAAATTGCAGGCCGGCTGAGAGCAACCTAAGGGAAAATCGGGTAACCAACCCCGGAACTTAGTAGCCCTCTTTGTCTTAGGCTGACTAAGAAGGGTTTGTTTCTGAGCCTGAGCGGAATGTTTTTTATCTTTATTATCGAGATTTTTAACCTGGACTAGCTCTCGATACCCACGCTTCACTTGCCTTTCTCTTTCCTTCGCAAAAGTCACATTTTTTGAGTATGTCGGGAGTGGGATTCAATCCCAGGTCCTCGGTGTGTTAGTCACAAGCTTTCACCATCACACCAGTTCCGCTTTATCAAATGCGGGATGTGCTCCAAAATCTGAAATTCTCTAGGAAACCCACAAAGAATCACTCCACGAGTTATACCGAGAATTTCTCTAGGATCTCCACTAGAAATTTCTCCAGAAATTCCACCGCGAGGAGTCAAACCGAGTAATCCCTCTAGGAGTTTCAGCGGTAAATCCTCTAAAATTTCGGCGGGAATTCCTCTGAGAATTTCCCGCAGAAGGAATTCTAGGTCGTTATTTTACAGAAAACCTCTACGAAACTGCTGGAAAATAAATGCAAAAAGAAAACTCCAGAAGAAGGAAGTTTCGTACGATCGCCAATGGAAATTTTCTGTGAAACTACTGAACGAAATTCCGGAGATCTACTGGAGGAATCTCTGCTAGGCACTCTCTAGTAGAGAGATTCCTGATAGAAACCCTAGAAGAATCCACGGAGGAAATCCTAGGAAGATTCCTGTGGAAGTACTTGAGGAATTCGTTGGAGAACTCCTACGGGAATTTGAAGTAGCGCTCAGCTTCGGTGGTGCTCCTAAAGGAGTTATCGGTGAAACTTCTTCAGGATTTCCCGGAGAAATTTTTGAAGATTTTCTGTAAGAAATCTGAGAGGATCTCCCGATGAAAATACTAGAGAAATTTTCGATGAAAATTACAGAAGATTTCCCTGTGGATCATCCAGAGAAACTCGCAGACTTTCTAGATGATTTCTCGGTGAAACTCCTCGGGACATTCCTGCTGTAAATTCTAGAGGAATTTCTAGTGAAAATCCCTAAATGAATTCCCGGAGGATCTTCTGGAGGAATTCACGAAGCATCTGTATGAGCTTCTACAGGTATTGCCAGGAAAACTTCTAGAAGACTTTATGATGGAGTTCCCTGACGAATTTCCGGGTGGAACTTTTAGACAAATTACAGTGGAACTTCTAGAGGAATTTTCAGTTGCACTCTTGAAAAAATGCTTAGTGGAAGACTCAGAGGAATTCCCGAGAAGAGCAATACTCTGTACAATTTCTAGAGGAGCTCCTGTTGAAATTTGCAGAGAAGTTCCCTATGGAACTGCTACAATAAATTCCGGTAGATCCAAACAAAATAACAAAAGTGCCTGACAGAGGGTGGAGGGGGGGGGGGTGTCTAGAAGGATCCCCTAGAGGAATACGAAGTGGATCCCCTGGACAAATAATTTGTGTAGCCTAAGAAAATATTGGATCTCGTACAGAAATTATCTTTGGAGCCCCTAGGAGAATCATTAACGGAAATCCTACAGGAACTTCTGGTGCAATAAAGCCGTATGACATTTATAATAACCTTCTCCAGGTCACTCTGTCATGGCAGCTGCTACTTCCACTAGCGAGGGCATTCATAATAACATTGTGGCATTTATAAGTATTTCTTTGCTTCGGTAAATTCATTTAAAAAATCAATCAGTCAAGCTTCAAAATTACAAAATATCACGATAAGTTTTTTTGCTATACAGTGCCTTAATTTTCATGGACCAATGGAATTTACTGTGAAAAGTGCCGTAAAACATCCGTAAAACAAGTTCCCCCTTCAAAATCGGTATTATTTTAAAATATTTTATTAAAAAAAAATATTTTAAGTTTTTCGATGAAATAGCAGTTTTGACGAAATTTGCCTAAAACATTCCTGTTATGGTTTCTTTCACAGCACGACATAATTTGTGTTCAAGATTATGCCGAATAATACGGATTGTGTCATAGAAAAGCATTCTAAATTACAGTATAAATCAACGAGAAGCTCTGCAGTTAATATGGCGAATGCAAAAATCTCATTTTTATCAGCATTGCTGCTTTGCTTTTATAAAAGCATTCATTAATGTAAACAAATTTGAAGTCGCATTTATGAACACCATATACATGCCAAAAGGTTGCTTTAAATGCCGATATTAGACCGATCAGCAATTTTTCAACATTTGTGAAGATCGAACAGCAGCCGGATAACAATTTGACAGGTGCACCGCTTTGTTTACATTTGAATCATCTTCGCGTAAATTTTTCGCATTTTACATTGTACAAAATCGCTTCCATATCGCGGCTACATATAAGCTAGGATCATATGAGTAGGGGAACTGCGGCCATAACGCCCATAGGGGGCAAGTTGCGCCACCCTTGTTTTAGGCAAACCACGATATTTTCAGTACTTTTTTTAATTGCATTCGCTAAAATAAGAATAAAAATGCTTCTTTACATTTGAGTTTACATATTTTTACTAAAAAAAAAATATACAAAAACTTCGAAAAAAGATTTTGGTTACTTTTGATGTAATTTTAGCCTGTCAAATGTTTGCACTTTTTTACATCATTTAGAAGATTTTTTTTCTCGCTATCCCCACAAACTGTTTTGCACACTCCCACGAGTTTGACCCTTACTGCTTTTTTACAAGGGTCCAAACTTCTGAGGCATATGTGGGGTAAAATGCCCACCCCTAGTTATTTACATTAATATAGCCATTTAGATCCAAATTCTTGCACAAATTATGTAGAACACAAGTTGGAACCAAGAAACAGCACATTTTGACTATGAATAAGTTTACTAATCACACAGCCATGCGTCATTTTGTAGTAATAATTGATAAAACAGCTCACTATGACGTTTACATGAAATTGACCCATAATTACAGGTGTTCCATAATTATGTAATGACTGTATACCATTCACGAACAATAACAGTTGACAATAAACCAGGCGCGCAAGAATACCCAAGTAACCAGTAAGCATTTAAAATAGCATTCCTGCAGCATTATAGTTGCTCTTATGACAAGGCATTTAATGCAAATTTGCCGTATATACGCCTATAGTGCTACCCAACGGCAGGTTTTGGCAAAATAACGGGCTGTCTGAGTGCAACACCTTCAGGAACGTCGTATCAAAATGTCAAAGAAGCGTAACGCCGGTAACGCTTCGTCGAGCAAAACAAAACAAAAATAGATTTACGTCTGCTTCTCGCTCTTTCGGCGTTCCCGCTTCATCCACACTTCTGTTGATTTAGGTGGTACTTTTTTTTGCATGTTTTGTAGTTTTTGGTATTTGAACTAACGATCCGGTGATTCCTGAATCATTTATGCTGCTCGAGTTTTTGCTACACGCTCCAGGATAGGCTACAGCTGTTCCGATGGCGTGCGTTGATTTTAACACCAATATAATGAAGTGAGTGGAAAGCAGCTTTAGTTACAATACCCCAAAAATTGTTTTCATATTCCGTTAAGTACAAAGCAATTGCATTACACCACTTCGATTTACCACATAATTCCCACTTCTCAATAATTTAATGATCCACCAAAGCATCCACCGGATTGCCACATATGTTTCGAAGAAGTCTTGGACGAAATGAAAAATGATAATTTTTCGATGGCCATGTTCCCATTTCAAACCAGCTGTGCAAAGTTTGCTGCGAAGATTTTGGATGAGAAAGGGAAAACAAATATGCAACTCAGATATTCGCCCCCAAAACGATGATTCGACCGCATGGGGGTGTTGTCGTCGTCGTGATGATGCTTCCCGAAAGCAATGTCAAATTCGTTCGGGGTTTCAAAACATTGGAAAGAAATTCATTATTTTTACAGTCAGATTGAGATTTACGAGTAAATGAGTGTGATCCGAAGGTATAACTGTTTATTCTGAGCATAACAGTATTTTTTACGGCAGTGAAAACTAATTAGAAGTACGATATTTGTGGGTCTGAAAATGGTTCAGGCGAAGTGGATAGCAAATCTAACCTAGAATATCCTACAATTCTAACCTCAACTCCTCACTTGCACAAGCCGGATCTCATTTTTCACGGAAATGGTGGAACAAAATGCAAAACTAATGTACGTGCGACCGAGGGAATTGAAAGTTCTACCATTCCCACTTAAAAAAATTGTCGGATGTGGGTTGTAAGTAGGAAAAATAAAATAATTCCCCCAACAGATTATGTTGATAGGTATGTAAAAAAAGGTAAACATCATCAGTTCGGTAGTTGCGCTACCGAAACAAAGATGAGTAACAGTATGTTTTGTTTTGCCCTTGAAAGCCAATACAAATTTATCATCAGGGGCATAGACTCTGTAAGAGAGAGACAACACGCGTTGTCAAACGCATAACATATCTCTCATACTCTTTGCTCTTAGCATTTCAATAGCAGTTAGAAAGCATTCTGAATGTTTCCGAGCGAAAACACCTCAAGCAGTTGAAATGCTAATCAACAGCCAAAAGCTTTTGAACAGCACAGTTTATGCTAATTCAAGGCAGCTATGCATTCGAACTGCTTATGTAGAGCATCAAGCAGTTCAAATGCATAATACGGTCTACTTTACGGCTTGTTCAAATGCTTAGTGGTTACCTGGGTATGTACACAATTTAGCATCCTGGCGTTAGCTGTGGCTAGTGGCGCGTTTTACCCCGCATTAAAACTAAAATTCTGAAAATCAAACTTTTTTTCAATTTTGAATTTTTCAGTAGTAAAACATAAAACTGGTTTATGGTTTCTTCCATTTGGAAGGAAACATGTTGGTGCTTCATGTTAGTGCCAAAAAAATGTGTATTATAAAGTGTTTCGTGGTTAAAATTGGACTCTTCCTTAACGTGGGCGTCTTACCCCCAGTTCCCCTAGTTATGTATGTAACTATTTCACACAACATCACAGTGGAAAACGGCCGCGAGCCGCTGCAGTTCAGATTCTGCAAATGACTTTCCGTGACGACTCAGAGTTCAGATTTGTGGATAAGGTCGTCTCCGAACCTTCCAGTTTGACATGGTGTTTCCGTCCCGCGTTGTGATCGGTTTATCTATTCAGGTCCTATTCTGTGACTTGAAGGAGCCAAGTAACAAGATTGCTACTATCCAGATAAAACTTACTAGCAAATTGTGGTTCCTTCTGCTACTCCTCGCAGTGATGAAAAAATGAATAACAGTGACCGCTGGGTGCGATAGCCGCTCCGGTTTAATAGTGGCATTTATGGAAACAAACCAATCTTGTAGAACATTTTATTATGGTTTTTATAAATGTCAATTCGACAGGTTTATCGAACGGCTTTATGAAAGCATAGGATGCCGCGTTAAATTAGTTATTAAAACTAATCAATGTTTGATTTTATTTTCTAGCTACAAAAGGTTATTGAGATAGCCAGTAGTAAAATAATTGCTTTGCATTTTCAAATGCGCTCTTTAGGTAAAGTAGCATGTACATTGCTACAATAAAACCCTTATAAATAAGCATGAAAGCTGAAAGGTTGTCAATTTGTTACTTGGGATGGCGGGTCAATGGCCAAAGGATCGGGGTCAACGAGCTTCAATCCAACTGATCATTAGCCTGGTGATCTGCATAGAGAACAGTAGCAAAATTTAAAGTGGAAATACAGTTGGAGATATTTTAGTAAGAGTTGGAAGGTGAAGTGTAAAAAGTTTAAGGTGAAAAGAAGCCCATCCGTACAGTAGTACCTAACAGTGCCTAACCCGCCATTTTGCATCTGCTATTGTGTCCACAGGACCTCGCGGTTTTTATTTCAAAACCATGTTAATGACCCGTTCAGTGCAGACCCTACTAGCCAATTGGTAGTGTGTCCGCATCCCTGTAACCCAATACAACCACCTAAGGCGCCGACGAACCCAGGCTTTTCCAGTGACTCTACGGATCACTGAAGCCTCGAGTCCGTCAATACACTCGAGGGGCACACGGGTTAGGAGGATGGTCCGCGAGAAGCTGTAACCAACGGAAGAGAGAAGACGAAGGAGAAGAAGTGCCCGCCCCCTGGCCCGGAAGGAGGAGTGAAGCCAGTGGACAGGCGAAAGGAGCGGAGCAAAGGCGGTGTAGTGCGCGCGGCCCCGAAGAAAAGTGTAGAAAGTCTGCGAATAAGGTAGGAGTAGAAAAGTAAGGAAGTGGGAGGCGTCGTCCGGTGTTGAGGACGGACGCTAGCAAGTTTGTAGCAGAAAGGGAAAGTGAAGAGAGTTGGACGTCAAGAAGGAAGTGGAATACAAGTGTACACGAGACCAAGAATACAGAGGGAGTTTCCTTAGCCGATCTATAAGTGTTTTCTTTCGCAGGGTGTCACGAGCGTCTTGACGGCCTTGAGGCTTGAAGACGGGAGTACCATCCTTGCAGGGAGTAACAAGGCCCTTATTGCTCAATTACATTGGAAAGGGATTTTCGGTGAAACTACTAAGAAGACTTTATGGAACTCCTGCGAAATTTGCGGCAGTACTCATGCAGAAATTCAAGGTGGAACTTAAATTCTTGAGAATTTCTCATTCGATTTTCTGATGAAATTCCTGGTGGGACTACTGAATGAATTAACTACATCGGCTGTTTTCCTACTCTCCGCATCGACCAATGTGGCGCTAGCTTCTATGCGCGAAAAATCGCTAAAATATTGTATGGCGAATAGCATCTAAATAAAGGCAAATTTATCGAAGTGGAATACATTATTCGAAAATATATTTGGTAGTGGTTGTGCACAATGGTGACTACTATTAAGCCTACCAAATTTTTTTTTTTCAGTAAAAGCTTTCTATTTTAAGTAATTCAAGTTTAGATGCTTTTCACCATACAAAATAAAATTGATTTACTCCTGCTGATCAACTGTGGGTGTGCGCCAAGCGGGTAGTCCATTCCTAAAAGAATTCCTGGCGGTGGTGCTACAGGCATTTGCGGTGGAACTTCGAGAATAATTTCCAGCGGGACTCCCACAGGAATTCTCGTTGGTACTCCTGCCGGAAGCATTTGTAGAATTGCTAACTCCTATGGAATTACTACTGGAATACCCTTAAAAATTATCGCAAAAGTCCATTTACCGTGGTGTAGTATCATAGAGTAAATTATGATACTACATACTACAACTTCTAGAGAGAAACCCTGGTGAAACTCCTTGAGGAATATTCGGTGAGCTTCTTATTAAATTGCCGGTGGAACTGCTTGAAGAACTTCAGGTGATATTGTTATAAGAATTCCGGTTAGAACTTCGACAAAAATTTCCAGTGCATTATTGCAAACTGTCCGCGGTTGAATTTCTGCGGGAATTCCCAGTGGAATTCTTCAGGAATTTTCGGTGATACTTTTAGAGAATCGCCGGTGGAGCTCCTAGATAAATTTATTGATAATTTATGGTGGAACTGCTACAAGAATTTCCGGTGGAGTATGTAGTAGAATTCTCGTTTAAACTGCGAGAAGATTTGCCAGTGGAATTCCAATTCCTGGCGGAACTGTAGGAGGAATTCTCAACGAAATTCCGGTAAAATGCCTCTTTTATGGTGGTTTACCTCAGATTTATAACATGTTCTAATTTAGTAATCTTCAATTTTTCTTGAATTTGTTTCTCTTAAATACTATCTTACACCAACAACTAATAATGTTATGCTATGCTGCCGTAATTCTACAAAGTTACGTAAGCGACATTGACAAAAGTTGGTACATTGTTAGTTATTATACATCCAACTATCGGTCATTCTTTGTTGAAGACCTCAGTGATCCGACGCTTGGTATCGAAGTTATACCCTAGGAAAAGTGAGGCGGAGAATTGAGATTTCATTATTGATATTATTCCTTTACATGTAGGTAAGTGCTCCAATTATGGCTATAGTACCAATTATTCGCCATAGTTGATTTTCACCTATAACGATGTAAATCAACAAGAAAAAACCAGGATTAATCCACCTAGTGGTGATAGTGCCTTTCTCGTCGAATAGACCACCTCACGGCGAAATTCTATCTCTTTTGCTCCTTCAGAGAGTTTAAAAACAACAGGACCAGTACCTGTCAAATTTGACAGGTGTTGGTCCTGTTGTTTTCTAATTTCCCGTAGGAGAGAAAGAGAGCGATTTCTTGATGACGTCACCGTGCAATGGGCAATATGTACTCATGATCTTTCCGTCGACGTAAGCATCCTGAATTCTATGAATATTTTATTTATAAAAGCAAGAATTTTATCCAAGTCATCATCGAGTTGGGAAACTTATTGATGGCACATATTTCCGACGTTATGTTCAAGGTATAGGCAGAGCTGAAAAATGTCAGACCTCTTTCACAGACAAACAGACGCAACACCTTGAACGATTTTCATGGAAATCCATCGCCCAGTTCACACTACCACCACCTGGTGGAAAAGTTGCACGAATCACTGTGTTGTGCAATACACTTCACAACCAAAAATCACTTTACACACAGTCTTCGATGAACTTTTTCCTGCACACTTTACTGGTTACTAGATTCATAAAATTTGACCAAAAATGGAAGTAAGTGATATTTTTTCATAGTGAATCCAATTTAAATTTGAGCCATATCACAGAGCGCGAGAAGCAACCAGTCAGATCAAAATTTTGCGCAGTAATTTTAGACGCAAAAGGGGAATGAAAAAATTTGTTCGAGGTTGATGCAATTAAATTTCAATTTTCCCGTGCAACCCCCACTCTACTGTATATTTACACCTAAGAAATTGCGTAGAAACGGCTATCTCAGTCTTAATTTACGACGATTTATTTTATTCTACCCGACGTTTCGGCCATGGGTTTTGGCCTTTTTCAAGGGAAAAATTGTCTATCGTCCTTGTCCTTGTTACAATTTGCATTTGCATTTGTCAATTTATCCGGGTCATTGCTTTTTTGTACAATTTTTGGGTAATTTAAATGATAATTTTGGTCAGAGTTTTGCTTACACATTTAACGACTGTTTTAAAATGTGTAAGCAAAACTCTGACCAAAATTATCATTTAAATTACCCAAAAATTGTACAATAAAGCAATGACCCGGATAAATTGACAAATGCAAATGCAAATTGTAACAAGGACAAGGACGATAGACAATTTTTCCCTTGAAAAAGGCCAAAACCCATGGCCGAAACGTCGGGTAGAATAAAATAAATCGTCGTAAATTAAGACTGAGATAGCCGTTTCTACGCAATAAGATCCAGTTCCAGTCGAAAAATCCCACATCAATTTACACCTAAGAAATTTGAAAAGGAGTGATTTGATGAGCCTGCTTCAGTTTTGTCAAGATTTTGTTCTCTTACACATACATATTTATCGCTTGCATTGATTATGTTCACTGTTTTTACCACTTCCAATGAGATACCCGGAACCAGTTCTAAGACTGTACCTATTGTCTCAAATATGATCTGAGACTAGTTTCTGCCAACTGTTCTTCAGGTTATCGAAAAAGCTGCCATTTAATGTGTCGCATGCATGGGTTTGGTTCCCATCTATATATGACAACTTCCGGCGGGACACACGGAACCGGTTCCGGAATACGACTGGTTTTCTTAAATATATTTTGATTCCTTTTATTGCTAACCGTTCATCTAGTTATCTTAAGAGCCGCGATTTGATGTGTCGCATGCATGGTTTTGGTTCAATTTTATATTTGGCCACTTCCGGCGGGGCTTCCGGAACCGGTTCCGGAACACTACCGGTAGTCTGTGCTGGTTCAAAGGCTATTTTCCTGCTCACTGTTCATCAGGTTATCGAAAAAGCCGCTATTTGAAGTGTCGCATGTATGGATTTGGCTCACATTTATATTTTATCACTTCCGGCGAGACATCCGGAACCGATTCCGGAACACTTCCGGTTCAGATATGGCCTGAGACTATTTTGCTGCTTACCGTTCGTCACGTTATCGAAAAAGCCGCGGTCTGATGTGTCGCATGCATGGTTTTGTAGCATTTTCATATCTGGCCCCTTCCTGGGGTACCAGTTCGGAACACCTAAATGGCCATAACTCCGGAACGGCTGAACCGATTGGAACCATTTTCAATAGGAAACAATGGGACCAGATTCCGCGCCGAATGAACCGTCGGTCATTAAAATCGGTTGATGTTTACTGCCAAAAAGTGATGTGAGTTTTTTTGTACACACACATACTCACACACACATACACACCCACACATACATACACACACACAGACATCACCTCAATTCGTCGAGCTGAGTTGATTGGTATATGTGACTCGACCCTCCGGGCTTTCTATCAAAAAGTCATTTTTGGAGTGAACATATAGCCTTTCCAGTACACTTAGTGTACGAGAAAGGCAAAAAATATGAACAACAGATCACATTCACAAAAGATGGTTGTACTCATTTATACTCCACATTTTGCTCAATTTATGGTAGGAATAAATCATTTTCCTTAAAATTTCGGCTTCCTTGCACCCTTTTTCGCCATAGTGTACCAGTTATGGCTAATCCCATAAGGAATGCATGATGCATGCAAATAGTGCGAAAAGGAACCGAAGCTAACACATGTAGTCATAACTGGTACAGGGTTCCTATCATTGGCAGGCACACGCTTTAATAAGTAGTTTTGGCTCCGATTCTATATAAGTGTAGAATTAGCTTTAAGTTAAAATACACATAAACAAAAACAAAAAAAAATCCGATTCTATATTTTTCCTGTAAAGTATGCTAGCTCAGCTATCTAATAACATATTGGTAACATTCGTTGGTCTTCTTGTTATTTTTATACAAATAGTTTTCCTTAGGTAGTACCATAATTGGTACATGCACCCTACTGGAAAAACAACAATAAAGTTTGTGCTCTCTTTATTGCGACATTTGCACCCGTTTAGACTCGGCCGAAATTCATTATCATCACAGTCGAATTTTGCACACGACTTCGCTGCAGCTGGCATACACAAGTTCGGTTGAGTTCATGACAGGGGCGTTGAATGCACACCGTGTAAACAAAATAAGTTTAATTAGTGCGAAATGTCGCTGGGAAATGATGATTCGGTGGATTCTCAAATTATCACAGTAGTCAAAACATTAACCCTAAAAGGGATACCTTCATGGCCTCAGTTTCGTCACCTCGCTGAGTGTGTTCCATCAAACACGAGCTCTGAAAGGTGCCTGGGGTCCAATGGACCCCAGGTATCCCTTTTAGGGTTAATGAAAAACCCTATATGTGCCTAGGGTATAACTTTACTATCAGGCGTCGGATCGCTTTCCGGTCTTCGACAAAGTTTGTTGGTATACGCTTACAGTGCAACCTAGTGGCAACATTGGAAAACATAAGATTTCTGCATACATTTGGCCACGTTTTCCCAAATAAAATTCAAGCTTGTTGAGCGCCACCTTAGGCTTGACCGATTTTGCTCAAATTTTGAACTAAGCTCAGAAGCTCCAAAACAACTAATTTAGAAGATAAGACTTGATATTTTTTTGAAATTTTTGTTTTCCACATAAGTGGGTCACCTTACTGTAGATACAAAGGCTTACATTCCATGGAGTTATTAGAATATCTGTACCATCTTTACAGTCCAATACGATACTCCATTTACTTATTAGAAGGGTCATTGGTCTGTAATCATTCGTAGAACACAAGTTTCGCTTGTAGATCCTATACATACATTTCATGGAGTTTTGGGACGACCTAGATGATCTGTAGAACTCAAAATAGTACAACTGCTGTGGAAATCTTCAAAACATATGGCCTTAAAAATAATATCAATAGAACCACTGTACGCGTATATCGAAACAACTTTTATGCAATTCAGTATTATAATTTCAATTTTATCAGACTCATTTCAGTATAATAATGACCTACTTTTCCGTACTGACTCATTATGCAACTGAAATGAGTTGCATAATGAAAAAGAGTTGCTTAAAGTTCATAATGCAATTCATTTGGGTTGCATTATGAACATTATGCAACTCAAATGGGTTGCATAATGAAAAAAAAAAACATTGCATAAAATTTTGTATGCGAATCGTTGCAAAACTCGATTTTTTCAGCACTCGTAGTGTTTATCCACCAACGCTACGTAGTGTTTGTACAACTCGTGCTGAAAAAATCATCTTTTTGCAACTCTCATTGCATAAATAACTATTATAGATATATGTAGGATTGAATTTCAAGGAGTTTGGAGACAAAGAATATTCATGAATAAGAAATATTCATGATATGTTTAACATGTTTTTCATATATTTTAAACATAAGCCCTACGAATAGCCGCTCCATAATGCAGTAAAAGAAAGGGGTCATTTACCCATCTAAAAAAGGTGACAAACGAGAACTTCCGAGCGACCACAATTCTGAAACACGCCTACAAAGTGCTATCCCAGATCATCTTCCGTCGTCTTCCAGCAAAGTGAATGAGTTCGAGAGAAGTTATCAAGCCGGCTTTGTTGACGGCCGATCGACATCGGACCAGATCTGCAACGTGCGGCAAATCCTCCAAAATGCTGCGAATACCAGGTTCACCTGTTCATCAACTTCACGATACGGCAGTGTCGACTCGACCACACAGACATGGACCGTGCTTGGGAAAGACCTAAAAGCACTCAGAGTTTTCGAGCAACGCATACTGAGGGCGATCTTCGGTGGTGTGCAGAAGAACGGTGTGTGGCGGCGAAGAATGCACCACGAGTTCGCTGCACTCTACGGTGAACCCAGTACAGTAGACATTCGATAACTGCAACATGTTTATTGTTTACATTTTACTTACCGAATAAAATTCGATAACTGCAGCATCTGACAGACGTCAAAGAACTGTCAGTTCCTGCAGAATGCAGCCAATGTGCATTTGAAAAACATCGCATTGCAACAAAAATGCATGCGAAAAACATCGCATCGCTGTTGACTGTTTATAACTTCAAATTTGTTGCACTTAGCGGACTTGCAGTTAAAAAGCATTGCACCGAGTACCGAGCGAACGTCTACTGTATTCAGAAAATGGCCTAAGCCGCGAGTATACGCTTGGCGTATGTTGGAAGAATGCCGGACAACAACCCTGCGAATTTGGCGGTTGCAACTGATCCGGATGGCACAAGAAAGCGTGATGCGCAGAGAGCACGATGGGTGGACAGAGTGGAAACAATTGCGAAGTAATGCAAATTAACCCTCGAGCAGTCGCGTCTTTGACTACCTCCAGCGACACCGCGCTCACGCTGTGTACCACAAGCGTGCATTTTTCATGGTGTTGACTTGAATAAAACAAAGTTATTTTTATTTTTCTCCAATTTTTATGCGAATTTATTTGCTCTCTTTCTCTCTGAATGAGTGTTCTGTTTTTGGCAATTACATGTAGCGTTTTACTTTATGTACTTGTTCATTTTCACCTCCACTATATTATTTTTGCTTGTGTTTTTTTTCTCCTTTTCTTTTGATGATCGATATTTTATTAGACTTTTTATATAATTTTCGTGTGCTAAATGCTAGTTTTTTTTTCTTATTTTGCTTCTTTTACCCTTTCACTAAATTGATTTCGCCATGTACGGTTTCAAATTCTGCACAGCTTCGCAGCTTCTCGCCTTCTCGGGTTCATGCTCGTTAAGTGTCTGCTTCTATTAGTATTTTACACATTCATCACATTTTCACGACTAGATACTCATAATGATCGATAACTATTGTTTTTTTTTCGAGTAGTGTTTTCTTCTTTTCGCATTCATCTAATTTATTCCTTTCCGCTCGCGGTCGGCTTTTCTAAATCCGTTTCGCTCTCCACTTTTTTTTTGCTCTGATTTCTATTATTTGTGATAATTTTACGTAAATGCGATTCAAGGTATAGGGCTTTGATTGATGATTATCCTTTTCATTTATTGAACGAACGAAATCTTTGCGATTAGTTTACTTTTTAACGTGTGGGTTTCAACGGGGAAGGGGGTTGAGAAAAACATGGCGACGAGTAGCGTCATAATAGCTTTTTGTTTCTGTACACATTGATAGCGTTTCGTGGTGAGACGAAAGTCAAGGCGATCCCTTCGCTCCAAGCGCGCGCACTTTAACTTATTTTTATGACACGCAAGTACCAATATCGAAGAATTGCATTAAGATAAAGCCGATTTTTTCTTAGAAATAATTTAGTAGCCATGTGCCTGCGCTCAATATTCATACCATTTATGTATGTGAACTTGCCGTTCTTGATACGTTGTCTCATTTATTAGTAGGTTAAGTTGCGATGCCTTAAGTTGAACTAATTTGTTTTCGATTATTTTCTTTATCTGGGAGGACCAGCCTCGAAATGCCTTTAGCGGTATCAAAAAAGCCATAATCTTCTTCGCGATGGAACTCGTCATTGTCCGAAAGGGATGGATGCATTTGCAGCAATATGGATTAGGTTTGGTTTTATGACGGGCAAAATCATAGTGATTTCTAAACAATTTATTAGTTTAACAAAATTGTGCGTTTATTTCAACCAAAGATAAACAGACGTATATTCTTTTGTAAACCTAGAAGTACATAGATGTTTCACTAGGAACACTTTGAAGTGCAAGCATCTATTTGTCACTGAATGGCCCAAATGGCCAGTCAAATAAAAAAAATGTTTTGGAAAACATCGTGCATGCGAAGAAACATCGTACGACTTTTGAAATTTTATTTTAACGAATAGCGGTGCGATAACTGCAAAATAGTAACAATCTTTCAATTAAAATGCCTCGCAGCTGAAGCGTTTGTACTAGACTGGCCCAAATACAAAAATATCGAAAATTTCCACGGGGCACCCTCTAGAATCGTGCCTCTGAATGAGAAGAACAATCTGTTAAAGATTCAGCTCAATCGGTTAAAAACTGAGCTGGCGTAAATTAGTTGAAGGTTTGTATGGGATGTTCAGTCCATCATATTTGGCTCAGAATTGAATGAATGGTAGTTGATACCATAAGGAACAACTTTGTAGAACACCATATCATGATAAAACTTAATTTAGTTGCGGTTTCAGCTAACAATAGCAGGATGAGGACATCTTCCCCCTTTTGCTCTCGGTTGTTAAGGTGCCATTAGACTGTTTGTCGTAATGACAAATATTTGTAATTGTAGTCCGAAATTCATCCAAGGTTGCCATGATTCATGTTGTGTTGGGCTTTTGTCTTGCTTGTTTGACCAAATATTTGTCATGGGTAATGGGACTTTTACATTCAGCACGTGTTTGTCGGTCGAAGCTTGCACGCTACATCATAGTAAGCCATATCATTCTTCATTATCTCGATACCCATCCACGTGCATGAGCAATGGAAATGAAGGACAACATAGCCGCCTATGATGTAGTGTGCAAGTTTCAAAAATAGAAATACACTAGAACGCCAATGGCGCTGTACTCAGTTTTCCTATTTAATTATTTTCATAACTTTAGTTGTAATAATTGATTGTTTTTAAGTGCCCATCTTGTAGAGGACCTTTTGTTTTGGTAAACAAAATTCATTTGACACTTATAGTACCGCTACTGACGGGCGAGGCAAACTAGATGTTAGTCACACGAACAGTCGCGACATTGGATTTCTGTGGCTGGTTATTCTAATGTTTCAAACGACAAACACGTGCTGCATGTAACAACCGAGAGTAAACGGGAGAAGATGTCTTCATCCTGCTATCGTTAGCTGAAACCGCAACTAAATTAAGTTTTATCATGATATGGTCTTCTACGAAGTTGTTCCTTAGGGTATCAACTACCATTATTTCAATTCTGAGCCAAATCGATCTCCGTGCTCCGTGAATTTTGATTTTTTTCACATACAAATGTGGCCCGTTCTAGTTTGCACCAAGCGAATGTCTACTATACACTGAAAAAATAAATCACATATCCAGATTGGGTATAGGGTGACGATGGGTGTTATCGGTAGGATTTTTCTTTTCGTCATGGGGGGTTTTTGTGGGCCGCATTGCCTGAAATTTGGGCATATAACTCGGGCTTGGTTGGGAAGGATTTGAGGCCAACTCTAAGACCTACAGGTTTCCAAAAAAAAAAAAAACCATGACGAAGAGAACAAAACTGCCGAGAATACGTTAGTTTCCCTATATAACTGTTATTGGATTTTCCAATGAAAATTTCTTCGGAAATATCACATGAAATCAATACGATACATTGAAAATATAAGGAAATCACACAGCTTTTATTGCAAAACCACATAGCTTCGCAAAATCTAAGTGTTATTTCCATATCATTTAATGAACACGCGTATGAAAAAACAATCCATGTGAAAATCAGATAGAAACAATGTGAAAACTTTTTTCAGTGTATGATAAGAGATTATGCCTTCTTCCTATTATTATTGGCGTTATGTCCCAATGAATTAACTACATCGGCTGTTTTCCTACTCTCCGCATCGACCAATGTGGCGCTAGCTTCTATGCGCGAAAAATCGCTAAAAGTAAATCGCAAAAATATTGTATGGCGAATACCATCTAAAGGCAAATTCTTCAAAGTGGAACACATTATTCGAAAAAATATTTAGTAGTGGTTGTGCACAATGGTGACCACTATTAAGCCTACCAAATATTTTTTCGGGAAAAGCTTTGTATTTCAAGTAATTCAAGTTTAGATGCATTTCGCCATACAAAATTAAATTGATTTACTTCTGCTGATCAACTGTGGCTGCGCGCAAAGCGGGTAGTCCATTGGGACAAAGCCTGCTTCTTAGCGTATGTGGTTATGTTTCGTACATTTGTAAGGTTCCGATTTCATCGTGTTTGATCTCGTAGTAGTTACTTAACAAATTCAAAGATCTTGAATGCAAAATGCAAACAGTGATGTGTTAACTGCAAAGTTGTTGCATTTGTCAAATATGCAGTAAAAAAGCATTTCAGTCAAAGTGTTTGCCTTTATTGAACCACTACTGTATTCTGATCATAGTGGTTTCTGCTTCCGTGTACGTACACGTTGCATTACAGTTTTACACGAACACTAGTTGAGTTACTGGTTGAAATAGTAATCAAAAATCAGCTGTTCTCGGCGAAATCAAATGGGCGTATTTTCAACCAGTAGATTTGTATTAGTGTTCGTAACACCGTGCTGCGAAACCACTATAGCGAATCCGAAATTTGAGTAATACGTCTGTCTATCCTTGAGAAAACTTCAATATAATACCCTTTGGGAAACAAAACTGGCAAAAAACCGTAAAAACTTTCAGGCTATCATTTTCATACTAAAATAGTTTTGTGCTTAGAGCTGTCTTCATGCCGCATCCTCACACTGCTGCTTATGGTTAAAGTTCAATTAAAATTCAAACTTTTTAGTGTTTGCGTTATTTGCAAAGAAATTCTCCAAACATTTTTCGATCTCGATCCAAGAACCCTATGATCATTACCCAGGGTCTCAAGTTAGCCTAGTGATTGAGGCTAAGGATCACCAATCCGGAGACGGCGAGTTCGATTCCCGTTCCGGTCGGGAAAATTTTCTCGACTCCCTGGGCATAGTGTATCATTGAACTTGCCTCACAATATACAAATTCATGCAATGGCAGGCATAGAAAGCCCTTCAATTAATAACTGTGGAAGTGCTCAAAGAACACTAAGTTGAAGCGAGGCAGGCCAAGTCCCAGTGGGGACGTCGAGCCATAAAGAAGAAGAAGAAGATGATGATCATTACCCAAGCAACACACATGGTTACAAAACAGTGACGGCAGCGTATGTAAGGTTTGCGCAGTAAGTCACAGTGTCTTCTGTGCAACCCTTACATACGCTGCCGTCACTGTTTTGTAACCATGTGTGTTGCTTGGGAAGGCTTGTATGCTGGTCACTCGGCTATCGAACCAGTTGATGTGAGAGAATACCAAATGTATTCAAGATGCGTTTGTGGTGTGGTAACCATGGTTTCCCATGGCACTAAGGGCCAGAATCGCAATCTAGCGGAACTAAATTAATTACTCCAAAACGAAGCATATCCGACACATGGACAAAGTTGTTTGACATCAGCAGGAGCATCTATTGCTAAGAACGTAGTAGTTCGCAAGTCGCCCGCATAGGTGGCGCCACCATCTAACTTCTTTGTTTTACGTCCTAGAGACTTGGCGTCTTCGGCAAAGTTGTTCATTTTGGCAAAATAAACAACTCTTTCTAAAACGTCAAAATTCCACAGCCTACTATTTTCGAGTTATTTGAAAAAATGAAAAATAATCCATGACAAAATCAGTTATTAGCCTATTTTGATATTCTACTAGAAACCATGTGAGATTATTTTTTTTTAATGCTAATGTGTCGAACCAAACATATTGTATTGGATATGTTGAATATTATCATTATAAATGAAAAATCATTATAATTAAAAATAATAAATTTAGATAATAGCTTATTAGTAACCAAGTGCCACCATGTAACATTTTACTGTTACACATTAGAAAGTTTACAACTATTTCTTAGACGTCAAAATTCCATTGTCTACTGTTTTTGAATTATTGCATATAAACTAGATGTTATCGAAAAAATTGACAATAAAACGTATTTTGATGCAATAGTATGTACTTTTTTTATTGTTTTTACTTTTGTAGGTCATGAAAAAGTCAGTTTACTATTGTTAGCATGAGTCAAGATAACTTTTAATTTGTTACATGTCATTTCCAAAATGTTTTAAGCTTAACCTATTTTGTCAATTATTTTAAATTTTAGAGCGCGAAATATCTTGTCGAAAGCTCGTGGATCTGTTCCAGGATGGAAAGGACGTTGATCAAAGATTGTGAAACTGAAGCTCCACGAAACTGACATGTTCATGGCCTACGATGTATCGTAAAAGTAAAAACAAAAAAAAAATAGTTCACGTTATTGCATCAAAATGTGTTTTATTGTCAATTCTTATCAATATAATCTAGTTTATATGCAATAATTCGAAAACAGCAGGCCGTGGAATTTTGACGTCTAAGAAATAGTTGTTTATTTAGTCAAAATGAACAACTTTTTCGAAGACATAAACTCTCTCATGTGTAGCAGTAAAATGTTACATGCTGGCATTACTTAAATTTATACTGTTACTAAAAAGCTATTATCTCAAAAATACCTCTCTAAATTTTTGCCAGTATGTTCACCTAGTATTGCTTCGTATTTGCTGAAAATTTGAAGTTGCGATTTTTTGCGCTGTGTGAGATATTAAGGCTTGAAGTTTACAAATGTTCAATTTTGTATTTTTATTTTTTATTTTTAATGTTAATAGTCAACGTATTCCAGTATGTACAATGTGTTTGGTTTGATACATTTGCATTAGGAAAAAAATTAAACTCACATGATTTCTAGTAAAAATATCACGAAGGGCTGAAAGTCTCTTAAATAAAGACAAATCAATCAATCAATAAAAATATCAAAATAAGCTTAAAAACTGTTTTTTCATTGATTTTTTTTTATTTTTCATATAACTCGAAAACAGTAGGCAGTGGAATTTTGACGTCTTAGAAAGAGTTGTTTATTTTGCCAAAATGAACAACTTTGCCGAAGACGCCAAGTCTCTAGGACGTAAAACAAAGAAGTTAGATGGTGGCGCCAATGGATAATGGATAACTGACACTGAAGAAGATTACATGTGGTAATCGAAATACGCGTATCTGTCAAAGGATAAGCAAAATAGGGCGGAATTAAAAGGTACGAAACTGATTACACTCATTCGAAGTATATTTTTTGCCAACTCTTTTGCTCTAGAACATTTCAGGTTGGGTTTATTTTAATCTAATTCCCGTCTATCTAAGCACCGACCAATCATGTTCGAAGTTTTTCTTGCACCTCGCCTAACGCCTTTTAGGCTTTTACATTGTGACAGCAGTTGAGTTACGTCAAACACACAAGACTACGGTAGCGCTATCTGTTCATTTCATAGCGGCCGTTTCAGTTATTTCAATGGTCCATTCTGACAATTCTCAGGTCACATTGACAGTTCTGGATGAGCAAGACAAAGACGGCCTTGGTTTTGTCCTCTTTTCACTCCTGCATTTTCTGTCAATGTGACCTGAGAGCTGGCAAAACTTTTCTTCGTGCAATGAAGAATTCATTATTTTATGTAACTCATTGACCAATTTTTACGCACTGGTTCATTATGTAGCTGAATTGAGTTGTATAATGAAAAAAACAATGCATAAAACTTTGTATGTAATTCGTTGCAAAACTCGATTTTTTCAACACTCTTCGTATTTATCCAACTCGGCAAGCTTCGTTGGATAAATGTACGGCTCGTGGTGAAAAAATCAACTTTTTGCAACTCGTTACATGAATAACTATAAAGTCTACAAATTCATGTAGGGATCGTAGCAAGCTGTGCGCGCGAGCGGATGCGTTTTAAAAATTGTCACGCGTTTTCTTCGCTCCGCGTTGCTTTGAATTGACCGGCTGAATTGAGAAACGGCTGGTGTACGTGTTGTATGCCTTCGGATCCGCAAATTTACCTCGGAAAGTGCTTGCTTTTCGGTAACATATTTCTCTTACCTGGCGATTTAGCGGATCACGATGCGATGAGTATGATAATTCGCGACTCTTGTGAAAATTTATCTTATTCCTATCTTATCACATCTAATTTTCAATTAGACTTTAGAAGTCCGCTGAATTAACAACAATAAATGATCAGGGTGCCGGAATTCGTCTTCGTTTTCGCGTGGTTTCCATATAATTTTGGTGATATTGCTGCTGGAAGTCCAAGAGACGCAAATGTGAGTCAACAACTTCGTCTCAAGAGTCTGGAATTCGTATGATTTGGTGAGTTTGTTCTTCTATATCAGTTTGGTGCCTAAACTTTGACCAAACGTATCCTTTGGCCTTAACCCTTCCACTAGCAAAACCCAAATTCTCGTGATACCTAGGCCTGAGAGGACGTAAAGGTCTCTGCATACCCTTCTTAGGTGTCCAATAAATCTTCTTTTCCCATCCCTCAGCTGTCGCAAAGACGGGAGCAGGACAATTTCGATGGTTGTGGGATTGCGTCTAGCTTGTCTTTGAGTCAGTGATTAGCCCCAAGTCTCTGTGCTTTGGTAACGGACGGAAAGAAGGCAATTCTCATAACAGCAGTCTGGGACCACTAGGGCAGTTCAGACTTCAGACATGTTAAAAATTTGTAGCTCCCATATGTTCATTACAATCCTTGGTGCAAAACTAGAGTCCTGTAAAATTTTGTAATTTAATTGTAATTTGTAATTTTGGTGGTAATTTAATGCTGGCACAAAGGCAAAATAGGTTTATATGGGAATTACTATAGAGAATTTTCAAAAAAGGTTCTCCACGTTTTAGGCTCAAAGTCATGTTGAATTTTTCGAATCTCAATGATGGATGTTGCCGAAGACCGCAACTCTTTTCGACTCACGAGACAAAAGTTATTAATTAATATTCATCCATGCATGCTTGAACAGAGGACCACATCTCGACCGACACGCTTGACACGCAATCATAGTATGCGTGTTACCTTCTTGTACACCTTGCAAGACATCGTGTTTGAAGATGGGCATGCGAGCGAGAATTTGTTTAATCAGGTTTATTCTGCGCGGCGTATGAGGTGAGACGAGTCGAATGAGGTGACAAAAGTCGACTCGCCCCATTTGATTTACATTAGTCGTCTCACGTCACGTGGGACGAAACTGTCCGTCTCACCTCACACGCCGCGCAGAATAAGCCTGAATATCTTTTTTTGCCGATTGTCGGAATAAGTTCCGGTCTTCGGAAACATTCATCATTGAGATCTGAAGAAATCAATTTGACTTTGATCCTATGACTTTATCCATGTGTGAAGGCTCTACAACGCGGAGAACTTTTTTTGAAAATTCTCCATAATAATTCCCATTAAAAACCTGTTTTGCTCTTGGGCCACCATTGAATAACCACCAAAATGGCTGAAAATTTTACAGGACTCTAGTTTTGCACCAAGAATTGTAATGATCATATGGGAGCTTTGAATTTTTAACAGTTTTGAAATCTGAACTGCCCTACTGCCTACGAATTTGTGCGACTTGTTTTATTCTTTCATATTTGTTTTTCTATTCATATTTGAGTACCACTATAGATCAGCCTATTTCAGTGTCGATTCTCGGACAACAAAAGAGCTGCCAGTTAATTCAGAATGCAGCCCAAAATGCATGTTCAACTATATCAGCAGAAGTGTGAGGATGCCCAGAAGTTGGTTATAATCGTAAATAATTGAATAATTACAGTCACGTTTTGCGCTCAATCATGAACCAGTCTAACAAGCATAGCGGTTACACTGAGAAAACCCACCACAGTCCAGTGGTGCTTTTCTTCGCATAACATTTCCGTTACTTTTATTTGCTTATAAGAACGATGAAATATGATACATGGGATTCCCTATCAATCTATTAACTTTGCACGATTGTGTTTGAGTGAGTGTCATGTATTATTAGTTATGTAGTGTTGTACATTTGAAAGAAAAGAAACTAAAATCAGTACAATCGATCGAAAGGAAAGCGAATACGCGTAATCAATTAACAGTTTAAAGGTTGTTAATTAGTTTCAGAGAGAGAGAAAGGAAGCGGTTGAAAACGACGGTACAACAAATCTCGAGTTTTGAACCGATCGCTCTAATTTTTGTACGCAAAGAGACAACGAATCAATGCTCAAAATATATCTTACTTCACAAAGTTACATACTATTTTAAATATTTGTGTGTTGAATTTATTCTTTTCGCTTTGGTAATTTAATATTTCTCGCTAGAGTTTTTCTTCTATTTGTGAATTTTGTGGTTCCTTTTGGTTGCTTACGATTAGGGTTCCTTGTTATATAAAAATGTGATTCTCGTTACAGTATAGTTAAGTTTAATTATTATTTAAAAAAATGCCTACACATCTTAGTTCCATACCCGCAGGAACGAGTCCCATGACCCGGTGGCGACGGCCATTCCGTTTTCCGTAACGCCTAAACAGGAAACGCGATTATCGTGGCCTGCGAGGATACCGGCCCGTTCCGCTTTCAGTGTGTCCCACACGTTGCAGTTGAAGTCATCGTACCCGGCCAGGAGAAGTCGGCCCGATTTGGAGAACGCTACCGAGGTAATACCGCAGATGATGTTATCGTGGGAGTACATGGCCAGTTCCTGATCGGCACGTATATCGAACAGCCGACAGGTGGCGTCATCGGAACCGGTCGCAAACGCGTGCCCATTCGGGAAGAATGTGACGGCGTTGATATCGCTCTCGTGCCCCGGGAACGTTTGCTTACACTGTCCCTCCCGGATGTCCCACAGTTTGGCGGAAGCGTCGCACGCTCCGGAGACAAACACGCGGCACTGCGGCGAGACAGATAGTGCCATAACGTCACCGGTATGTCCGAGGAACGATGTGCACTGTTGACCGGTTTCGATGTCCCACAGCCCACAGGACATGTCCCCTGAGCTGGTGACGATTTGAGTATCATCTAGGAATCGACAACACGATAGGTACCCAGTGTGGCCGGGTAGTTCCCGTGACACCCGTACGTTGCCTTCTCTGGTTTTAAGATTGTAGATCGAGCAAATATTGTCCAATCCTCCGCAGGCTACGAAATTACCGGAAGGCGCGTACGCACAGGTCATGACCCAGGACGATCGCAACGGGATCGCATGGACCTTGTTTGTCGTATGAGAGTCCCAAACGATCAGTTTACCGTCCTGCGAGGCGGATACCAAGTTCCTAGAGTCACATCCCCAGTGCATGGCGTAGATCTTAGCTAAGTGTCCGCGCAGGGTACGTCTGGTCCGCATCTGTATCCTACCTATCGGTTCCAAGCTGTTTGTCGCCTGGACTAGGGATGTGTCACAAGCCGCCTTTCGGGCATCACGGATAGCATTCTTTAGCGTTTCCGCTTCCTGTCTAAGTGCTTCCAACTCATTCATTTTGTCGGTTTTGTGTATCCTACCTTAAACCCCGCACTTGAATTATATATAGAGCTTGCGTGTTCGTGTGACTAACAGTAATTACAGATTATATGGTTGAAGTTTAATGGTAATGAACACCTTTTTATATCTGCTCGCAACGATAGTACTACTCACTAAAAGGATCCGTGATGTGACGCTAAAGGGAATCGAATTGTTTTCTTCGTCTGCAAACACGTTTTCACACTTCGTGGTAATGCTTTCGCCAGTTATTCCGGTCTCTCCCTTGTATAAAGCAATCCTGATGTCTTCGTGACAGCTGACCGTAGAGTTGGTTTATGACCTAAAACATCAGAAACGTCAGAAAATAGAACAATCTCAATTTAACCAATCATCGCGACAAGGCTCTCACAATGTTCATGCATGGTGTGTCGGAAACCGTTATTAACAAATGAAATGTCCGTGGATAAGTCTTACTTATTTGAAGGTTGGACAAAGAATGAATTGAAAGTTTATTAAATGTCATAATCAAGTTACATTAGATTGCTTAGATTTATCGGTTGCTTGGTTGCTATGATGTAACATCTCCCCCTTTAAAACAACCAATATCCTTGAAGCTTGGATGGGAGCCTAAGCAATCGTCTAGGGCGTTCCGGTGTTTCTGGGTTTGCACGAGGTTCTTCATCTTCCGATTCTGGTTCGGGTTCATTTTGTAGCTCATCTTGTTCGGGTATGGGTTCTACCAACTCGGGCATCGGTAAGGAAGAAACTTCATCGATTGGAACCATTGGAACATCTACTCCAGCAGGTATTTGAACTTTACTTCTTGTTTCTGTAGTCGGCATTTGTCGAAGACCAAATTCATCGAGGAAAACCGTGAGTGGTGAATCTTGATGTGACGGTTGCTCTTCAACTTCAACTCGATTTCGTAGTTGATTGATGTGCGACCGAATCAGTCGACTATTTCGATTCAGCAAAACGTTGTAATTAACTTTTCCGATACGCTCGATGATCCTACCAGGTATCCAGCTCCACGAATTGCCTTGGTGAACTTGGGCATACACCGTATCGCCTTGTTTGAAGCATCTTGGAGAATCCTGATGTTTGGTAGCATCACCCTTCCGTTCGACTTTCTTGGACTGCTGCTGACGTTCTGGAGGTTTCAAAAGAGCTGCTACTGTTCGCATTGACCTTCCTAGCATTCTTTCAGCAGGTGACTTCGCATTGACCTTCCTAGCATTCTTTCAGCAGGTGACTGTCCGCCAAGATCCGGTGTTGGAGTGGAACGGTATACGGTAAGAAACGTCTGAAGTGAATCTTCTAGGGACTCTCCTCCTGAGCAAATCTTCTTCACGCTTCTTTTGACGGTGTCCACAAAACGTTCAGCCAATCCGTTTGATTGCGGGTGGTATGGTGCCGTGCGAATGTGATGGATTCCCAAAGATTCGCAGAATTTCTGGAATTCAAAACTGGTGAATTGTGTACCATTGTCACTTACTACGGTTTCAGGAATTCCAAACGTAGCGAACATCTGTTTGAGGTGCTTGATAGTAGCTTTTGCAGTCATCGACTTGGTGAGAACTATTTCGGGCCATCTCGAAAAGGGATCAACGACCACCAGAAAGTAGTTGCCATCAACCGGTCCAGCGTAGTCGATGTGTATACGTGTCCACGGCTTCTCTGGTGTGGGCCATGGTTCTGGTTTCGCCTTGACGGGAGCCTTAGCAGCAGTAGCGCAGTGACTACAGCGTCGAACATAGTCCTCGATTGCACCATCCAGTCCAGGCCAGTAAACGTAGTTTCGAGCGATAGTCTTCATACGAACCATTCCGGGATGTCCTTGGTGGAATTGATGCAGCAAGCGTCGCCGAAAAGCCTCTGGAACGATCACCCTTTCCTTGAACATCACGCATTCGCTGATAATACTGAGGGATTCACGTCGATTGTAGTACGGAAGAACAGCTTCGGCAACTTGCTTTGGATTAGCTGGCCATCCATCAACAATGTATTTCTTGACTTGTTGGAGAACTTCGCATTTACTCGTGGCATCTCGGAGCGCTGGAAACGAAACTGGAACTGCTTCGATTGTGGTGTTGAGGATACTTGCCATGTCTTCTTCGAGCGAAACGGCAGCAATGATGTAGTCTTCCTCTGGGCGCAAACTTCCATCGATAAGGCGGGAAAGCATGTCAGCACATCCAAATTCGTTTGTTGAGACGTACTGAATGTCGAAATCGTAATTCAGCATGATGAGGGCCCAGCGCTGCAAGCGATTTGCCGTGTGCACCGGAATACCCTTTTTCGATCCGAAAATTGACAGAAGTGGCTTATGGTCCGTCTGGAGTGTGAATCTTCTACCCAACAGCATCTTGTGGAATTTGGTTAGTCCGTAAACGAGGGCTAGGGCTTCTTTTTCCGGTTGTCCATAGGCTTGCTCAGCAGGGGTGAGAGTGCGTGAAGCGTGTTGAATGGCTTTCATGCTACCGTTCGGAAACTTGTGGAAAATTACGGCACCGATTCCAGTTTTTGATGCATCTGCAGCTACGACGATTGGGAGTTTCGGATTGTAGTGGGTCAGGAGAAGATCGGATTTCAGCACTTCCTTGAATTGTTCGAATGATCGCTGGCAATCGGCACTCCAGTTCCACTTGACGTCCTTGCGCATCAGCTGATCCAGGGGATGACGCAGCTCGTGAATATTCCGTACGAATTTGCCATAGTAATTCACGGCTCCAAGGTAGGACCTCAGCTCGGATACGTTCGTTGGTGGGGGAATGCTCGAGATTGTTTCCACTTTCTCCGGGTCAGGGCGGATACCATTGCGATCGGTGATGTGGCCTAGGTAACGGACTTCAGTTTGGAAAAACTTGCATTTTTGAATTTTCAGATGAAATCCGCAATCCGTCAGTCTTTGCAGCAACTTGTTCAGCGATTCAGCATGAGATTTCCAGTCCTTGCTGAAGATGATGATGTCATCGATGAAAGGGCGTACTTCAGGAAGATCCGCGATGAGACTTTCTATCATCCGCTGGAATGCTCCTGGCGCTGACTTGACTCCTGGGGCCAGGCGGTTGAAGCGAAACAATCCTCTATGCGTGTTGATCGTCAGAAGTTGTTTCGAATCTTCGGTTACTTCGCATTGAAGATACGCATCGGACAGGTCGATCACACTGAAGACTTGACATCCTGCCAGCTGGGCAAAAATTTCTTCTGGTACCGGCAGGGGATAGTTGTTGGCTTCCAGAGCGTTGTTCAGGCCTGTCGAGTAATCCGCGCAAATGCGAACTCTGCCATCCGGTTTCTTCACAGCTACGATGGGGGCTGCCCACTCCGAGAAATCCACAGGTGTGATTATTCCTAGGCTTTGAAGACGATTGAGTTCAGCATCAACCAACGGTACGGAATGAAACGGAACGGGTCGTTTTGGGCAGAAAACTGGCTTACTTCCGGGCTTGAGATGCAGCTGTACCTTAGTGCGGTTGCACAGTCCAAGGGTCTCGTTGAAAACTTCTTTGTGCTTGAGTTTCAGCTGCTGAATCTCTCGATCGATTTCACGTTTGGAAGGCATCACGATTTGATTGCAAATGGAATCAAACGGAATTGACCAGAAGTTGAACAAGTCAATCCATTCAATGCCCATCAGATTCAGATCACGTACGGATGTGACGAAACATCTGCCTCGCTTCGTTTCTCCTTTGATGGATACTTCACATTCGAACTCACCGACTAGGGATAGTGGATCACCCGATGCGTTTGAGGCTTGGCTTGATGATGGATTGATCGCCGGCTTGCCGAGTTGCTTCCAGACAGTTTCCGAAACAATGGAGATGTCGCTGGCCGAATCAAGTTGAAGAGGGACTGGTACTCCGTTGATCGCCACGGTAACGAACTTCCGCTTGCTTTCCCGGTGTTCAATGTGGTTGACAACGAACACGCCTTTGGCTTCAACACTGGATTTCCCCTTCTTTCGTTTCTTGCTGATGGTTGATTGTGATTGTGTGGTCTTAGCCGGATTTGCTGATTTCTTCGAGCAGGAACAGTATCCTTCCTTATGGCCGACACGGTTGCAGTCTCTGCAGAGGTGGTTGTTGAAAACGCATTCCTTCACAAAGTGCATTTGTCCGCACTGCCAGCAAGGTGTCTTCGGCTTCTTACTTTCTTGCTTCGAGAAATTGTTCTGAGACGCTGCACCCTTCCTGTCCCTGATGGCGTGAACCGCTGACTTCGAACTGGATTGCTGTTCGATGATGCTTGTGTCTTCCTTCAGGTTGATGAGGCGTTGATACTCGTCAATTAACGACTGGAGAGTGGCTGGTGCTTCAGGTTTCTCGTGTTCCATGATCGAAAGAAGTCTTGCTCGAACATCGGCATATTTTGAGGCTTTGAGTCCACTGACGAACATGAGGCATTTGAAATGGTCCAGGGTAAGGTTTTGGAATTGAAAATCTTCACAGGCTCGGTTGACATGTCCACCATAGCTGATAATATCTTCAGATTCGCTCTTCACCAACTGGAGACATTGGAACCGCTTCCGGAACGTGGAGACTTGATTTCCAAAGATTTTCTTCAGAATCTTCACGGTGTCTTCAAACGTCACGTCTTTTGGAAGCTTCGGGAGTATGTAATTGATGTAACGGCTATGCGAAGGAGTATCCAGCTTCCGGAGGAGCAGGCGAACTTTTGCGGCGTCTTCCAGCTGGCGGGCGTCATTCTCGAAGAGGTCTTGATAGCGGTCAAACCAACGTCCAAACGTCACTCCGTTTTCTTCATCGAAGGCAAACTCGGTTATGTTTGAGGACAGGGATTCCAAAATCTGCTCTTGAGATTGAACCTGCGGAAGTGCTTGCTGTTGCTGTTGTGCCATCTGCTGTAGAAGCTGGGCCATTTGAAGAATGACTTGCTGGATTCCAGGAACGGCGTTATCTCCTTCTGGCATCTTCGTGAGTTTTAACTTCTCGTCGCCAATTGAAATGTCCGTGGATAAGTCTTACTTATTTGAAGGTTGGACAAAGAATGAATTGAAAGTTTATTAAATGTCATAATCAAGTTACATTAGATTGCTTAGATTTATCGGTTGCTTGGTTGCTATGATGTAACAACAAATATAAATGTTCACCAAATAGGTACACTTCATACTATTCAAGCCTCTCCTCTGAAAGTGTTTCATTGAGGGAAACGAAGGTTTACGCGATTTAAATATTTAGAGTTATTATCACTGACATAGGGTAATTGATCCGATCATGGAGGAGTTAAGCACTGGATTCATGCTTAAACCACAATTGTATCGCCCCAACGAGCTCTATAGATGGATTGAATTGAAAATAATAAAATCTATCCTTTATCTACGGGAAAATAACGAAGTGTTGCTACTTTGAGGTTGTTATGCGTTTTTTATTCGTTTTTATCTGAAAGAATATTTTGTTCCTAATGTTGCGGTATCCGATTGAAATCATATGGGATACCGCAACAATAGGAACACAGCACTATGGGGCGGCTCCATATGAAGTGGTGCCCAAAAATATAGTTTTGGCTTTTCCGCATTTTTTGAAAGTATTCTAGTAAGGTTGGCATAACATTAGTCAAATTTATGTATTTTAATCACATCTGGAAGGTGCAACTAGTATTTATCCCAGTTAGGAACTACTTATTCCTGAACAATAACTTAAGTTTTTTTTTAATTTTTGAGGCTGTTCATATGCAAATCAAAACTAGAATAAGATTGCCATGCATAAGATAAAATAGAAGAAGTGGAGGTGGAAATAGCAGCCTGGTAAATTGGGACGAAATTGTTCTTGCTCCAAGAGATCTTACAATTGCTTGTAATTTTCCACATAGGACATTATCCACGAAATTCCCTTCCCGGGAAGAGGGGACATCTGGATATCTGGAAAGAAGTATTTCAGACGGCATCGTATGTTACACTGATGGCTCCCTTCTCGAAGGTCGAGCAGGTGCTGGTGTTTATTCTCGTGAGCTAAGGCTGTATTAGTCTTACTCACTTGGTAGACACTGCACCGTTTTTCAGGCCGAAATCTTTGCTCTTATGTGCGGAGTGCAATCAGCACGTAATGGGCAAAGTAATATACTTCTGTTCAGATAGCCAGGCTGCTATTAAAGCACTTGCTTCGGCCAACTCTTGGTCGAAGGTAGTTATCGCTTGTCGAACTCAAATCGAGGAGCTGAATTCAGAAACGCTGTTCACCTTATATGGGTACCTGGCCATTCTTCCATCGCTGGAAATGAATTGGCTGATGAGTTAGCTCGCACTGGAACATCACATGACCTCATTGGCCCTGAGCCAGCTATTCCGATATCGAAGCGTTGGGTAAAGCTTCAGATTAACACCTGGGCTGCCACTCAACACAGACAATACTGGAATGGTTTGGAGTCATGTCGTCAAACCAAATTGTATTGTACTGAGCCATCTCCAAGGGTGGCGAAGTATCTTACAAATCTGTCAAAGCAGAATTGCAGCATTCTGGTCAAAGCATTGACTGGCCACTGCCGACTCAGCTATCACATGGCGAATATTCAGCAAGCTGATTCATTTGCATGTGATAGTTGTGAATCCGATTATGGAACTTCGTATCATTTGATATGTAACTGTCCAGTTTTTCCGCAACTGCGTTTCCGAGTATTCGGTCAACACTTATTAAGTGAAACTGACTTCAGAAAACTGAATCTTCAGGATATTCTGTTGTTCTTAACCCGCTGTGGTAAAGAGCTATAGGCTCTCTTTCGCTTTATGCGTTATTACAGTGCCCTTTTCAGGGCGCTGTTTGAACCCATTGTGGTACGCTTGTGCGTTAGTACCCTCTTCCAGGGTATTTTTCCTATTTCCCTACCTGTCCCTATTCCAATCCAAATCCTTTTTCCTTCCTTGTCCCTCAGGTGCCTCTGGAGCCGGCCTTCTGATACCTGATACCTGATAAGGTTGGCATAACATTAGTCAAATTTATGTATTTCAATCACATCTGGAAGGTGTAACTAGTATTTAACCCAGTTAGGAACTACTTATTCCTGAACAATATACTTAAGTTTTTTTTTAATTTTTGAGGCTGATCAAATGCAAATCAAAACTAGAATGAGATTACCATGCATAAGATAAAAAAGAAGAAGTGGAGGTGGAAGTCAACCCCCCCCCCCTTCTTCGAGGGAAATCTGCCCCCATTCCATTTTTAATTGTTATATAAGAGTATTGTATTATCAATCAGGTATTTTCGTAAAGAATTGGTTGTCTACCAAGAGCCCCCTCCTCTCCAACTGATCTGCCAACCCCCCTAACTGTAACATTTGTTCAAACTCGTCGAAAGGATAATTTTTTAATATGCTTCTATTATTTTACTGAACATCAACATCATTAACTAAGTTGATGATTTGTCTCCATTTTTTATACTACAGGAATGAATATACTGCTAGAACATAATTTTCATTGATAAATTTCCTTCATAAATTTTATTATTTAACTGTCTCTTGAAACTTAATCAAATTCATAAGCAATATCTACTCATTTTTCTGTTCAGGTGACATTATTCCATATGAATTTTGGGAATTGTAAACATTTTAGATTCACTTTCACGATTTTTGAGAACATGGCCAATCAAATTCACCACATATTTGCATCGTTATGTCTATATGCAATTTTTCTCGTGACTAAAATAGCCTTTCTATAGTGTTTACATTATCGCCACATTATTTCCCAGTTCCGAATGAGCGTCGCGCCAATCGTTATTGTATTTTTCAAAGCTTTTTTTTTGCCTGAGAATTTTGCTATGCATTGTAAAACAATTCAGTAACAAATTTTGAAAACATATAATCGTATAATCTATGCTACACCATTGATTATACGTCGTTTTCAAAATTTGTTACTGAATTGTGCTACGTACTTCAACTTTTGAAGTACAGTAGACGTTCGACAACTGCAACATGTTTACGTTTCACTTAACGAATGAAATTCGATAACTGCAAAAACTGGCAGATGTCATAGAACTGTCAGTTGCTGCAGAATGCAGCCAATGTACATTTGAAAAATTTCGCATTGTAGCAAACGTGCATGACAAAAACATCGCATAAACATCGCATAACTGTTGACGTTTTATTGTCTATCCGGTTGGAATCAAGACCGACATTCGATCAAAAATTGCCATTTTCTTGGTCCACAAGTGTCGCAACTGTTTCGCATCTAGTGCGCTGTGTTGTTGACAACAACGGGAAGGATGCGCACTACTTTAGACATGATCAAAAAACGTCGCGAGTTGGGTCGCGTCGTGACTTGATTGTGCGAAGTCCGGTTTGGTGGCGGCCCGACAATATTATGACCGATAGCGGTGCGATAACTGCAAAATTGTTGCACTTAGCGGACTTAGCGGAAAACTGTTGCACTTAGGATTTTGTTTTTTTTTTCTGTTTGGGTGAGCCACTGCGACCAGTATTTAGATCTTTTGTGGCATTACCCGTATCCTTAGTATTTAGTGCATGTCGTACTACTCCATTGTCATTGAAAGGCAATGAAGCATCGATTTCTGTACAGTTCCTGTTTTGTTATCCCAGAGGTGCAAGAAATAGATTGCGATAAAAAGGTCCCGTTATCATAGAGATTTAAATCCCAGTGAAAGAGCGCCCCTAATCAAACACAATCTATTTGAATTCTGAGAAAAACCAAAACGGTGGTACTGATATTTATCCATGCATCGGAACTCTAGCCCCATCCATGTCTTGCTTCTAGTTTAGTCCCAGGACAACAAAGAAAAACCCGGGACTTTTGGCTAGTTGCAAAACTCTGTCAAATTAGAGAATGTGTTCTGCAATAAGAATGCACGTGAGTCCTTGAATTACCAGAACTTAACAGTCCTTGATAGGTTAATACGCAATTAGATACGTAAAGCATGTTTGTTTTCCTAACATCAAGTGTAGTCTCGGGTGGGCAAAGTCCGATTCTTTAACTATCAGCAAGGCAGAATAAATGCAATTTTAGAAACTGTCACCTGTAACAAGGACTTTGTACCATGAATCCTTATTACCAAAACACATTACCCCAACTGCACAAACCGGATGTCACTACACGAAAAGAAAATTCCTTAATAAATTTATTAGAAAATGTTATACATTTTTGCCATTTCGTTTGCCCAATGAAAATTATGCGAAACCTTTTTAAATCCTATTAGACAGACGTCATGAAAAGTATAAGTTTGCCTTATACCTTTTGTGAACTTTTCCTAATAATTTTCATTAGGCGCATTATACAATGTATATGAAAAAAATAATAAAATATATTACGTGTTGTTTTGATAAATGGTTAGGCTTTAAAATTCAAATTTAAGGTACAAAAAATACTATAAGAACTATTTTTAATTATGTACAATCATACTTCAATGTTTATTTTCAAATACCGCATAAAATAACGAACATCCCAACGGGCACTAGCCAATACCAATCATTAACTGGCAAACTTGGACTGCAGCTCTGCACCGACGGGTTGTTGACCGGAATGCCAAGTTGTTCGAGTTCATCTGCTCAGGGGACACTTCCGGCTTGCTGCAGCTTGATTGCGATGATATGTACAAGTAGCGCAGACACTTCAGATGAATACGAAAACCAGCTATCTTGTTGCCCAAGGACTTCGTCTCGGGTTTGGTGGTAACGATGGCCTCTTCCTCGACGATGTGGCTTAATTATGTAGAAATCCATCGTCAACCGGGAGTGAAGTGCAAGTTCCATCGGTATCTTACCTGAAATCGCAAATGCATTAAATACAAAATAATGTAACCATACAATTTATTTTTTACCTTACCCAAAGATATCTCCACGAGGAACACTGAACTTTCCTTTGTTTTGCGGCTTCTTCTGAGCCGAGTGCCATGTTGGAAATTTTCAATCCAAAACATTATCATAAGTATAAGTTTTGCCTAATATATTTTCGCCATTAGGCAAAACTTATACTTTTCATCAGGATGCGTTATACGCTTTATTAGGTTTTGTTTAACGTTTATAAAGTGGCGAAATGAAGTTTATATGTTAGAGTGGAATAGAATTAATAACTAAAATCTAATAATTAAAATCATTACTTTTCTTTTCGTGTAGGGTTCGGTTTGGTAGATCTTGAACCGTAACGCAACACATAAAGGCGATCTACCTACGTTACGGGCTCCGTTAAAGATCGAGCATATTTTAAACCCCCCAGTACGGAGGGTTAGCCTAACATTAGCCTAATGTGAGACTAACTGTCCAGCATGTTAGGCTAACTTTTTGTCTCACTTTTGGCTAATGTTAGTCTAAAATTAGACAGATATGACACACTTTTGTTAGACATGTTGCAAATTCGAAACATGTTTGTTAGTCTAACATTAGACTAACGTTAGACATGTTTTACTATGGGCTGTTAGACAAATGTTAGGCATAAATTTTATGCTGCTTGTTTTCATTCCAGCTGTCATCCGAGCAAGAAGTATGATTGTAGTAGTGAACTTTTGTCGACGTTCACTACTACAACCGTACTCTTGCCTCGAATGAAAGCTGGACGTAACAAATTCAATAAAAAAAAAACTCGGAGCCTGTTCAATTTCAATTTTAATTTTAACTTTGATTTTAATTTTAACTTTAATTTAAACTTGAATTTGAATTTGAATTGAATAAAAATAAAATTAAATTAAAATTAAAATTAAATCAAAATTAAATTAAAATTAAATTAAAATTAAATTAAAATTAAATTAAAATTAAATTAAAATTAAATTAAAATTAAATTAAAATTAAATTAAAATTAAATTAAAATTAAATTAAAATTAAATTAAAATTAAATTAAAATTAAATTAAAATTAAATTAAAATTAAATTAAAATTAAATTAAAATTAAATTAAAATTAAATTAAAATTAAATTAAAATTAAATTAAAATTAAATTAAAATTAAATTAAAATTAAATTAAAATTAAATTAAAATTAAATTAAAATTAAATTAAAATTAAATTAAAATTAAATTAAAATTAAATTAAAATTAAATTAAAATTAAATTAAAATTAAATTAAAATTAAATTAAAATTAAATTAAAATTAAATTAAAATTAAATTAAAATTAAATTAAAATTAAATTAAAATTAAATTAAAATTAAATTAAAATTAAATTAAAATTAAATTAAAATTAAATTAAAATTAAATTAAAATTAAATTAAAATTAAATTAAAATTAAATTAAAATTAAATTAAAATTAAATTAAAATTAAATTAAAATTAAATTAAAATTAAATTAAAATTAAATTAAAATTAAATTAAAATTAAATTAAAATTAAATTAAAATTAAATTAAAATTAAATTAAAATTAAATTAAAATTAAATTAAAATTAAATTAAAATTAAATTAAAATTAAATTAAAATTAAATTAAAATTAAATTAAAATTAAATTAAAATTAAATTAAAATTAAATTAAAATTAAATTAAAATTAAATTAAAATTAAATTAAAATTAAATTAAAATTAAATTAAAATTAAATTAAAATTAAATTAAAATTAAATTAAAATTAAATTAAAATTAAATTAAAATTAAATTAAAATTAAATTAAAATTAAATTAAAATTAAATTAAAATTAAATTAAAATTAAATTAAAATTAAATTAAAATTAAATTAAAATTAAATTAAAATTAAATTAAAATTAAATTAAAATTAAATTAAAATTAAATTAAAATTAAATTAAAATTAAATTAAAATTAAATTAAAATTAAATTAAAATTAAATTAAAATTAAATTAAAATTAAATTAAAATTAAATTAAAATTAAATTAAAATTAAAGTAAAATTAAATTAAAATTAAATTAAAATTAAATTAAAATTTAATTAAAATTAAATTAAAATTAAATTAAAATTAAATTAAAATTAAATTAAAATTAAATTAAAACTAAATTAAAATTAAATTAAAATTAAATTAAAATTGAATTAAAATTAAATTAAAATTAAATTAAAATTAAATTAAAATTAAATTAAAATTAAATTAAAATTAAATTAAAATTATATTAAAATTAAATTAAAATTAAATTAAAACTAAATTAAAATTAAATTAAAATTAAATTAAAACTAAATTATAATTAAATTAAAATTAAATAAAAATCCAAACAAAATTGAATTAAAACTAAATTAAAATTTAATTAAAATTTAATTAACATTTAATTAAAATTAAATTAAAATTTAATTAAAATTTAATTAAAATTTAATTAAAATTTAATTAAAATTTAATTAACATTTAATTAAAATTTAATTAACATTTAATTAAAATTTAATTAAAATTTAATTAAAATTTAATTATGTACAATTTTATTATAATTTTATTAAAGTTTTATTAAAATTTTATTTAAATTTAAAAAAAAATGAAAATTTAATTAAAATTTGAATGAAGTTTAATTAAAATTTTATTAAAATTTAAAAAAAAATGAAAATTTAATTAAAATTTAATTGAAGTTTAATTAAAATTTTATTTAAATTTTTTTAAAGTTTTATTAAAATTTTATTAAAATTTTGTTAAAATTTTAATAAAATTTAATGAAAATTTTATTAAATTTTTATTAAAATTTGATTAAAATTTATTTAAAATTAAATAAAAATTAAATAAAAATTAAATGAAAAATAAATCAAATTAAAATTAAAATGACTCACCGACACGATGAGGCCAAACTTAACGGAATCGGACACTGTTTTGGAGATGACTGGTTCCGGCAACGGTACGACGAGAACGAACCGGACTTATTGGTCAGTAGCAGCGGCGAGGGGCTGACGGGTCGGACGACGGGACGACTGAAATGGTTCTTACCAGGTTG
Organism: Aedes albopictus; assembly: GCF_035046485.1. NCBI lineage: Eukaryota > Metazoa > Arthropoda > Insecta > Diptera > Culicidae > Aedes > Aedes albopictus. Next base: position 408,830,692 of record NC_085137.1, read on the forward strand.
TTACGGTTTTAACTAATTGAAACGCGCAATTTTTATCATTTTCCCGACCGACGAACGCTGCCGCAATCAACAAAGTTATTTTTTTAACTGCCGTTCAGGCAACTGTCAACAATGCGCGAAAGAATCGAACACTGAGCATAATTTCGGGGTTATGATTTATGCTCTCCAGAAATTTTCGATGAGCAACATATCTAACAAATGCCTAACAGTGTCGAACGCCTAACTTCCTCCGTGCTGGGCCCCTCAATCATTCATCCATCAGCACGGGTCGCCTGACACCTTGGATTGGGGTTCCCTGTTTAGTGGACTTTTACCCCCGGAACAGGTGGTCCGTAGTGTTATTCTTAGCCAATTGAGACAACCGCTACCGACACTACACAGCTATCTAGGCTGATCGGGAAAAGAAGTTAATATTGATGATCAACTTCATACGGACCCGAACAGCCGGTAGCATTTTGTCCCAAGTGATACGTCTGTTTGGCTGTGGTAAAACGATGCTCCTATGTTTCATATTACCACAATTATTTTCAGATTTGTTTTCGTTGAATTAACTACTGTGCGATATTCACGTTGCTAGCGTTAAAGTTCAAAATAAACTTATGAATTGAAAATATTGTCCTCATCTTTTAAATACAAGTAGGTAGTTTTAAGTAAAATAGGGTAAGAAATCAAACTTTGAACTAGTCAAATTGTAATCTTAATTTGAACCATTTCGAAATTCATTAAAACGACGTACTTTTTAGGCAAATATTGTGCCGAAAAAGATGTTAAACAGCTTTCCGTAATACAGTAGACGTTCGCTCGGTGCAAACGCTTTAACTGCAATGCTTTTAAACTGCAAGTCCGCTAAGTGCAACAATTTTGCAGTTATCGCACCGCTATCCGTCAAAACGAAATGTCAACAACGATGCGATGTTTTTCGCATGCACTTTTGTTGCAGTGCGATGTTTTCCGTATGCACATTGGTTGCATTCTGCAACAACTGACAGTTCTTTGACGTCTGTCAGTTGTTGCAGTTATCGAATTTCATTCGCTAAGTAAAACGTAAACATGTTGCAGTTATCGAACGTCTACTGTATAACCTGATAACATGGACTTTATAAGCATTGAAAAAAGCGTTTTTGTCATGGATAACAGGCAATTGAAAAATCACTGTGATTTCACCCATTTCCCCCAGAGAAAGCACCTTTTCGGTGCACTCGTACAGCTCATGCATTGTATCACACGCAATATGTGAACGCGTCAAATGAAAGCTTATTTATCGTAGAATCGTACAACCGAATAATATTTCGCATTATTTGTCATAAAATTATCAAATTCAAGTAGTTCTTACTTGGAGAATGTTATCTTAAGTTGAACCATTTGTAATCAAAATTTGAACTAGTAAACGGGGACGAGCTTCCAGTGTTGGCCAGCAGACTGCGCTAGTGGTTGTTTTGTTTACTCTTGGGGGATGAAAAATTCCAAATTTAGTATCCAAGTTCCTGAAGAGTTTAGAACATTCTTAGGGTCTGTGTCAATTGGCGAATTAAAATTAATTTTTACTTAAATTTGACAGTTCAACACTTAAACTTGACAGTTTTCCTAAGGAAATAATTATCGAACTGTCAAGTTTAAGTGAAAATTAATTTTAATTCGCCAATTGACACAGACCCTTAGTTGAAATTCCACTGTCTAATGAAAAATAGTTATGGAAATTAACAGATCCATGTGTTTTTCTATTGTTCAGCACAAAATCGGCTATTGTGGGAGATGCTCGAGCTGCTGCCACCAGTAGTTCAAATTAAGATTGAAATTGGTTCAAATTATGATTACGATGGTTCAAATTAAGATTAAAATCATTGGTGACGAATAATCTAATTTTCCAATGAAATTCGGCGCAAATACAAACTTTTCACCATATAACAGAAAGCTTATACCCGTGGCTTTCATGTACATAAGATTTTGCCATAGTAAATTATTTCCATTTCATTTATTTAGTTCACATCAAATTCATGATAATACTGAATCAACAATTTGCCGCCATAATACTCGATTTGCAGCTGCAGCTCTCCATCCTCGGTCACGCCCAACACTCGCCAGATCACGCTCTACCTGGTCCGCCCATCGTGCTCTCTGCGCTCCACGCCTTCTTGTGCCAACCGGATCAGTTGCAAACACCAGCTTTGCAGGGTTGTTGTCCGGCATTCTTGCAACATGCCCTGCCCACCGTATCCTTCCGGCTTTGGCCACCTTCTGGATGCTGGGTTCGCCGTAAAGTGCAGCGAGCTCGTGGTTCATTCTTCTCCGCCACACACCGTTCTCCTGCACACCGCCGAAGATCGTCCTTAGCACCCGTCGCTCGAAAACTCCGAGTGCTTGCAGGTCCTCCTCGAGCATCGTCCATGTCTCGTGTCCGTAGAGAACCACCGGTCTTATTAACGTCTTGTACATGGTACATTTGGTGCGGGGGTGAATCTTTTTTGACCGCAGTTTCTTCTGGAGCCCATAGTAGGCACGACTTCCACTGATGATGCGCCTTCGTATTTCACGGCTCACGTTATTGTCAGTCGTTAGCAAGGAACCGAGGTAGACGAATTCTTCTACCACCTCGAAAGTATCCCCGTCTATCGTAACATTGCTGCCAAGGCTTGTCCTGTCTCGCTCAGTCCCACCTACCAGCATGTACTTTGTCTTAGCCGCATTCACCACCAGTCCGACCTTTGCTGCTTCACGTTTCAGGCGGGTGTACAGTTCTGCCACCGTTCCAAATGTTCTGGCAATAATATCCATGTCATCCGCAAAACAGACAAATTGGCTGGATTTCGTGAAGATCGTACCCCGGCTGTTGAGCCCGGCTCGTCGCATAACACCTTCCAGGGCGATGTTGAATAGTAGGCAGGAAAGTCCATCACCTTGTCGTAGTCCCCGTCGAGATTCAAATGAACTGGATAGCTCACCCGAAATCCTTACGCTGTTCTGCACACCGTCCATCGTTGCTCTTATCAGTCTAGTCAGCTTCCCGGGAAAGCTGTTCTCGTCCATAATTTTCCATAGCTCTGTGCGGTCGATACTGTCGTATGCCGCTTTGAAGTCGATGAACAGGTGGTGCGTTGGGACCTGGTATTCATGGCATTTCTGGAGGATTTGCCGTACGGTGAAGATCTGGTCCGTTGTCGACCGGCCGTCGATGAAACCGGCTTGGTAACTTCCTCCCACGAACTCATTTACTTTAGGTGAAAGACGACGGAAGATGATCTGGGATAGCACTTTGTAGGCGGCATTCAAAACGGTGATCGCTCGAAAGTTCTCACACATTAACTTGTCGCCTTTCTTGTGGATGGGACAGATTATCCCTTCCTTCCACTCCTCCGGTAGCTGTTCGGTTTCCCAGATCTTGACTACTAACTGGTGCAGACAGGTGGCCAACTTTTCCGGGCCCATCTTGATGAGTTCTGCTGCGATACCGTCCTTACCAGCTGCTTTGTTGTTTTTGAGCTGGTGGATGGCATCCTTAACTTCCCTCAGCGTGGGAGTTGGTTCGTTCCCGTCCTCTGCTGCACCAACATAGTCATTTCCTCCGCTGCCTTGGTCCTCCGTGCCTACATTCTCTTCGCCATTCAGGTGCTCGTCGAAGTGCTGCTTCCACCTTTCCATCACCTCACGTTTGTCCGTCAGGAGGCTCCCTTCCTTATCCCTGCATATTTCGGCTTGCGGCACGTAGCCTTTGCGGGATGCGTTAAGCTTCTGGTAGAACTTGCGTGTTTCCTGTGAACGGCACAGCAGTTCCATTTCCTCGCACTCCGCTTCGTCCAGGCGGCGCTTTTTCTCCCGGAAGAGACGGGTCTGCTGCTTCCGCTTCTGTCTGTATCGCTCCACATTCTGTCGGGTTCGGCTGCAGCATTACCGCCCGCGCTGCATCCTTCTCCTCCAGAACCGCTCTGCACTCCTCGTCGAACCAATCGTTTCGTCGACTCCGTTCTACGTACCCGATTGTGCTCTCGGCTGCGTTATTGATGGCTGCTTTCACTGTACTCCAGCAGTCCTCTAGAGGGGCCACATCGAGCACACCCTCGTCCGGCAACGCTGCCTCGAGATTCTGCGCGTATGCGGTGGCGACATCCGGTTGCTTCAGTCGCTCTAGATCGTACCGGGGCGGCCGCCGGTAATGTACGTTGTTAATAACGGAGAGTTTTGGGCGCAGTTTAACCATCACCAGGTAGTGATCGGAGTCGATATTAGCGCCACGATAGGTCCTGACGTCGATAATGTCGGAGAAGTGCCGTCCATCAATCAGAACGTGGTCGATTTGCGATTCCGTTTGTTGTGGTGATCTCCAGGTGTAACGATACGGGAGGCTGTGCTGGAAGAAGGTGCTACGAATGGCCATGCTCTTGGAGGCGGCGAAATCGATGAGGCGTAGGCCATTTTCGTTCGTCAGCTGGTGAGCGCTGAACTTTCCAATCGTCGGTCTGAATTCCTCCTCCTGGCCTATCTGAGCGTTTAGATCCCCTATGATGATCTTGACGTCGTGGTTTGGGCAGCGATCGTACTCGCGTTCGAGCTGCGCGTAAAATGCGTCTTTGTCATCATCAGTGCTTCCGGAGTGAGGGCTGTGCACGTTTATTATGCTAATGTTGAAGAATCGGCCCTTGATTCTCATCCTGCACATTCTTTCGTCGATCGGCCACCAACCGATCACGCGCCTCTGCATGTCGCCCATCACTATAAAAGCTGTTCCCAGCTCACGTGTGTTGCCGCAACTCTGGTAGATGGTATGATTACCTCTAAACGTTCGCACCATAGATCCTGTCCAACACACCTCCTGCAGCGCTACGATTCCGAACCCGCGGTCCTTCAGTATATCGGCGAGTATGCGGGTGCTCCCGATGAAGTTGAGAGATCTGCAGTTCCACGTACCGAGCTTCCAATCGCAAGTCCCTTTTCGTCGCTGTGGTCGTCGCCATTGGTATCGGTTCGCATTCTTCTCTTGTTGATTTTCCGGTGCTAGTCTTTTTTACGGCTGGCTCGCAGGGCCTGACACCAACCCACTAACCCAGGGAGCTGGGCTTACCTTCCCGGAAGCTACGGGTTCTGCATTGGCATTTCCTCCAACTACAGTGCTAAATAGCTAGGCTCGAGCGCCAGTCTTCGCCGGGGGTGGTGTTTTTAATGGGCGCCCAGGAGATAATATTTTACCTGAGCTTCCACCCCCAGTAAATTATTTCCATGTGAGAAAAAATTATTTCCATGTGAGAGAAAAAATCACTCAAAATTTGCGTTACTTCGGAAAGCCGCAATTTGGTTCAACTTTTGATTACCTACCCTAATATATGGGATGTGGTGTTTCTTTCCCCGTTGGTAAATATGTATTGAAAATATAAACAAGATTTTCGTAAACAAAAGAAGCATTTCAGTCCAGATAGGTTGATACCTTACTAACAAAAGTAGATGCATAAGAGCTTATGAAGCTAACATATTCGGAAGAAAATTCTTTTAAGCTCTTATCCATCAAAAATGTTAGTTGGGTACAGTTAATGTATGGAACGATAATTTTCGGTCAGTTTTTACCCATTTTTAACATAAAAATAATTAAGTGTGTAACATGTCTAAGATTTAATTTGACAATTCAGTAACAAATTTTGAAAACGACGTATAATCAATTGTGTAGCATTGATTATACGTCGTTTTCAAAATTTGTTACTGAATTAACATTTCCACCTTTGAAGCACTGTTTAATTTGTACGATTTTTTTTTTGTATATGCTCGCATAATCAATAAACGTAATTAACAAAAAAAAAATAAATAAAAAATCCATTTTTCGGGCTTGTGCCAAAATGACGCTCACCCGTAGCTGGATTCGCGTTCCACAGATAGTATAGACTCCAAACTAAACTGTGGAGGCGGTCATTTGAAACTGCTCGACCCTGCTTGTTAAGTGCCCCACACAATGCATACGTTTGCGTGTGCGTGACAGTAGTTTGACACATTTCCCATGGGAAAACTGTCAAGAAAACGCAAACCTTGACGGAACGGACGCTATGTGTTCCACGCTTTAGATATAGACCAACTTGGGCAAAAACATTGTTTTTGTCAATAATTACCCATTTTTACTAATTTAAATTAACCGTGTAACCCCAACAACGCACCCATTTTAAAGTTCAGACAATAACGTTTCCAACGGTGGATCAAATTCCAAAATTAAGCCGTTTTTTCACTGGGAAAATTGCGTTTGTTTGAAATGCATTTTTTTCTACAATTTTCACTATTTTTCTAAGTCTGATATCTGTGGCGCAATGAATTTCCATCACAGATGGCTGAAATTTTGGGAAGCTAGGTTTGAACTATCTGGCTATCAAATGGTAAATAAGACACGTCATTTAAAGCAAGTAAATTTTTCGATTTTTGGCCACTCATAGTGCACAGCAGCAAACACATTAAGGAAAATATTTTTTTTTAAAAAAGGTTTTTGGGCAAATCTTAAGAAAACAAATGGTGCAATCTCATAATTTAAGCACCATACATATATTAAAAATACCTTCTGGTAACATTTCAATCGAAAAAGTGCTCAATTGCCATTACCGCAGCATTAGGTATTACCACAACGATGGGAACAATTACCCTATATGTTATTATTGATTATAAATAATGCCGATGTACTTTACTATTAATTGAAATATAAGCTAACACTGTTTTTAAATGAATAATAATTCCTCTCACACCTACACGTTCTCGGTAATTGATTCCAGGCACTACTGATTGCACGATGACGAAACTAATCTTTTAGTCCACAAGACCAGCATCTCGGAACAATCAATAAAGGACCTCTCATAGACCGTGCAAATGAAAAGAAATGTTTTAGGTAGCCTGGAGGGTCATTTAGAATTTTAAAAGTTTGTGTACAAACCCGAAGTTTTAGATGACTAGTGAAATTTACACCTAGTAAAGCATTTGCGTACCCGGATATATGATCCATATTTGCTTAGGTCAAAAACATATCTTGTAACTTGAAAGCTCGCTGAAGTTTTCTTTAATTCATTTTAGAGACTAGTGAATATAAGACATCCCCATAATAAAAAATCGGAACTATATGGGATCTTGGCAAAAGCAGACGTAGGGTAATTCGCCAATTGTTGAACACCACCCAAATGTTGAACAGTTTTTGAAAATGTTATTATAAATTCAACTTAAGTAATTTTCCATCAACGTAAATGTATGATGTAGATGCGTATACATGTGTGTCATGATATTGCTCAAATAAAGTTACAAAACTATACATATTTTACGTCAAAAATTTCGATTGCAAATTTTGTACCGCTAATGAGACGAAAACTGCACAATTCTTAAGATTAATTTTAAGAAATTGCTGTTGTGAAATAAGCTTTGCAGGCAAATCGACCACAAATATTAAAGTCACACCATAGTTACAAGAACTGGAAGGATGTCCTTAACAGTTAAGCATTGTTTAAAATCACATTTTCATTGAAATTTCATTTGAAAAAAAAAAAATATATTTCTTATCACACTATCATTATGCATCTAACATCCAATTGTTGAACACTAGCATAATCTACGATGTTAGCATGACTGTCAGATTTTTTTTACTTTACCTTTTTCAGGAGCGATCCACGGGTTTTCAAAGCATTTCAGGGTCGTTCCAAGGGTGTTCTAGGGGGTTGAGTGGGTCCCATGGGTTTCCAGGAGTGTTTCAGGGGCTTTCAAATGCGTTCTTTTCTTCAGTCGTTTTTGCTTCTATTGAAATCTTTTCGGCCATTTTTTGCATTTGGTTATGTTGTAAACGATTTCAGTCCACTAGAGCTCTCTTCAAATGGGAAGCGATTGGTTGGGAACGTTCATCAATTACGTCACGCTTTGAGGAGGGAGGGAAAGGGGGTTCAGCAAAGTGTGACGACTCATACAAAAAAATCAGAGGTCTCATACAAAAAATGTGACCTAGGGGGAGGGGGGGGGTGGTTTAAAATGGTCAATTTTCGCATGACGTAATTTATGGACGCTGCCTCATTTGAATGAATTGTTACTCAAATGATGAAACTGGGCACAAAACACGAAAAATTCGGAAAAAATCCGCCAGAGTGAAAAATTATCGGATGTCGGGTCAAAGTCGGGTCAAATTTTATCAAATGTTGGACCATTGTTGAACCCTCATCGGATAACTGTTGGTTCTACGTTTGATTTTGTGGCGAAAATAAAAACAGGTCAATGATAGGTTTATGTCGGGTTATACGTCATCAATTACGAACATAGCTTGAAGCGTTCAACAATTGGCGAGAATCGTCCAACATTAGGATGAGCAAGCTTATGGAAGCGTTCAACATTTGGGTTACAGACTTCCCATATAAATGTTCTATTTTCTCTTAGAAAATGGATTTTAAGGGAATACAAATTCAATGGGAAGTATAGGGAATGAGTGGATCTAGATGTTAACTGGATATTTTTCAAGTAAAGTGGAATCACAGACAAACAGACGTAACACCTTGAACGATTTTCATGGAAATCCATCGCCCAGTTCACACTACCATCACCTGGTGGAAAAGTTGCACGAATCACTGTGTTGCGCAATATCGTCAACAGAAGGCGCTAGTGTGGAACGTCAAACGCATAGAAAAACGATGCGCGCGCCTCTGGTTGTGAAAGCCACAACTATGAACATATAAAATGATCGTTAAAAGCGTGGTCGATGGAAATTTCGCAAGTGTTACGTCTGTTTGTCTGTGGTGGAATTATGCACGGAAAAACAAACGAAATCAAAAATGCCAGTACTAACCGTTCAACAATGGACTACCCGCTTTGCGCGCAGCCACAGTTGATCAGCAGGAGTAAATCAATTTAATTTTGATTTCGCCATACACGCATCTAAACTTGAATTACTTGAAATACAAAGCTTTTCCCGAAAAAATATTTGGTAGGCTTAATAGTAGTCACCATTGTGCACAACCACTACCAAATATTTTTTCGAATAATGTATTCCCCTACGAGAAATGTGCCTTTAGATGCTATTCGCCATACAATATTTTTGCAATTTACTTTTAGCGGTTTTTCGCGCATAGAAGCTAGCGCTACATTGGTCGATGCGGAGAGTAGGAAAACAGCCGATGCAGGTAATTAATTGGCGAATTACCCTATATGCTGTGGAGTGCTATACTTCTTACAGCAACGAGAGAGTGAAGAGCTTTGTAAACTTTATTACATACAGCGTTCACTTGGTATTTCCAGCTCATTTTGCTATCCGTAATTAATCCATGATTTTTCACAGTATCAGAGTATTCAATTTTGTCACTGCCCACTTTTATTTTGGGAGCACACGTTATTCTTGTGCGTTGATTACAGAAAATAATTGCTTGTGTTTTCTTCGAGTTCAATACCAACCCGTTGAGTTTACACCAATCCAAAACACTTTGAATATCACAGTTAATTTTCTGGATGGTATGCGCTAAATTGGACATTGAATCAGATAAATAAAGTTGACAATCAACAGCATAAAGATGGAATTTGCATTAAGTTAGCATCAACGGCAGATCATTGATGTACATAGAAAAAAGAAGCGGACCTAGAATGGATCCCTGGGGTACACCACAGGGAACAAATATTCTGTCAGATGTTGTGTTATTGAAGTACACGTATTGTGAACGACGTGACAGATAAGAGTTCAGTAAACCAACTGACAAAGAGTCCAGTTTGAAATTATGTTTCAGTTTATCACAAAGAAGGCTATGGCTAATTGTATCGAAAGCTTTACTCAAATCAAGTAGTGCCATGGCTGTGACCATCTTTTTATCTAGCGCTTCTCTAATATCGTTCTCAACCTTAATCAAAGACGTAACAGTGCTACAAGATTTTCGATATCCTGATTGTAAGGGACACAATAAATTATTATTTGATAGGTATTCCTTAAGCTGTTTTTAGAGAGTTAATAACTGTGGAAGTGCTCATAGAACATTAAACTGAGACTTAGGCTTTATTCCAGTGGGGACGTTATGCCAATAAAAAGAAGACACACACGTTTGTGTATTAAAGTTATTGACAAACATCGCGGACATATGATTCAAATAATTGACATAGTCATTCAAATAATTGTAACTGTAATCAAATATATTACATTAATAAAGTATAAGTATTTGCTCAACTAAATGTTATCATATTTGCAGAAGATGCTTCATACCTCTGCATACCTTTGGAATGTGGCTTGCCAAATTGAGGTATGCTTACTTTTTTATAGATGGTAACATGAACGGTCAAAAAACTAAACTCTCGTTAACAACATTTTCAAATTTTCGGAGAAGATACCAGAATAGCATAATTTACAAATGCCGAGTACCAATTTGGTGGACATTTTCACTTGTTAACAACGGTTTCAAACACACCGTGACACACATAATCCACAACTTGTAACACCAAAACGAATCATATGTGATTACAAAATATAACGCTGATCACATTAAAATACAGGAAAATTATAAATGGCCACTAACACCATACCACCACACCCTGAGAAAGAGAGCCGCCGTATTGTGTGTGCCCGTCCTACCGTCCGTCCGTCTGTTAACGCTTTCCGTGCGTGTCACGTTCCCTCACGGCTATAACTGTCACGTTCGCTCACCGTCTCGCTCTCGCACTCAAAAGGGGTGCCGTCTTTCTCTGCGTGAGCCGTGCTCCTACAATTGCTGCTATTGATGATGTTGATCCACGGCTTACGAAAATTTTCTTCACCTGTCCGTCCATGCACATACACGCACGCACGCACACACACATGGACAGACATTTTCACCGCCGCCAGACGAACAACGTTCATCGCCCATCGTCAAATTTCGTCAGAATCCAATCCAAAAGATGCCATGGAGAACATGAATTGGGTGGGGAAAAAGAACACAAAAAATCTCCCATTAGTTTCCCGGTCACTTCCAGCTTTCGGAAAGCATCCCCAATCCCACCGAACCGCACCAACCAACTTGCATAACGTACATGGACAAAACTATATGAAGGAGCTCTCGCTGCTGTACACCTGTGTGTGCCGTCTGGAAAATCTTCCTACATCCGGAGGCTCATCCTTGACTGGACACACTCGCTCGTTTCGGTGTGAACCGCAATCTTTTCACAGCCACGGCACAATCCGTCACACCGTTGATCGTTCCGCCGACGCACCGAGAGAACCAATCTAATCCAGGGCGAACCGCAATCGCCACAAAATCACAAATTTTCACCAGAAATTTTCCAAAAAAAAGCGTTCCGAACCGACCATAAAGACCGACGATGATGAGTATGAGTCTTTTCTCGGTAGGTTTTCCAACCAGTGCTGCAGTCCGTGTCAGTGTCGAAGGAGGGCTTTTTGCTTCTTTGGAAAAACTAACCGATATTCGCCGCCTGCCCGTGGGGACGCATGCGCCTCGGGAAAATCCGGCGAAAAGTCTGCCCTGTCCCGGTGAGAGAGCGATGCGGTGGATGATTGTCACGTACCCTATATCGAACGAGCGGGCAGCGGTGAGAATTTCCCGATCGATATGCGGAAGGCACTGTTGAATTGACCGTTTGTGGTGTGATGGGCAGTAGACTGGCCCAAATACAAAAATGTCGAAAAATTCCACGGGGCACCCTCTAGAATCGTGTCTTTGGATGAGAGGAGCAATCTGTAAAACTTTCAGCTCAATCGGTTTAAAACTGAGCTGGCGCAAATGAATTGAAGGTTTGTATGGGATCTTCAGTCCAAATATATGGGAAATTGGATGACCTCCAGTCTCTCATTCAGCACGCTGATTGTAAGAGTTTGATTTGGCTCATAATTGAAAAAATAATAGTTGATACCCTAAGAAACAACTTTGTAGAAGGCCGCATCATGATAAAACTTAATTTAGTTGCGGTTTCAGCTAACGAAAGCAGGATGAGGACATTTTCCCCTGTTTACTCTCGGTTGTTACATGCAGCACGTGTTTGCTGTTCGAAACTTGCGCACCACATCATAGGCGGCTATGTTGTCCTTCATTTCAATTGCTCACGCACGTGGGCGGGTATCGAAACAATGAAGAATTATATAGCTGCCTACACTGGGAAAAAAATCTTCATTCCTTCTATGTGTCCGGGACATGGATTTTTGCAATGGGGGTAAACAAATGTTTTCTATTAGTGCGACTCATACTTTTGATGAGGCACCATACAGCAGCGACTCATACAATTAAGAGCACATACTATTCATGCGCTAATTTGCCTGCGTAATCGGGTATTGGCAGCATATACTTTGGATGTGGTTTGGCACATGGATATTTGCCATTAAGTATGAGGCAATTTTCCTGAGTGTATGATGTAACGCGCAAGCTTCGACCGACAAACACGTGCTGCATGTAACAACCGAGAGTAAACGGGGGAAGATGTCCTCATCCTGCTTTCTTTAGCTGAAACCGCAACTAAATTAAGTTCTATCATGATGTGGTCTTCTACAAAGTTGTTCATTAGGGTATCAACTACCATTCCTTCAATTCTGAGCTAAATCGAACTCGCTGAACCGGCGTACTGAGTGGGAGACTGTAGGTCATCCAATTTCCCATATATTTGGACTGAAAATCCCATACAAACCTTCAAATCATTTGCGCCAGCTCAGTTTTAAACCGATTGAGCTGAATCTTTCACAGATTCTTCTTCTAATCCAAAGGCACGATTCTAGAGGGTGCCCCGTAAATTTTTCCAACTTTTTTTCTCGCCCTACAAATGTGGGCCGGTCTAATGGGCAGAGATCACGTGCGCGGTGCGCTAAGTTGGAAACGAGTGTTGATTGATGGAGCCGCTTGGTTGTTCTTAGGCTCCTATTAATCCGTATCGGCCTGAGTCAGCGCATACGAACTAAAACTCTCGTCGTTAGGTGAATACTCTACGGATTTGAATATATTTTTTCAGTATTGTCGTACATATGTCGGGGGTGGAAGCTCAGGTAAAATATTATCTTCTGGGCGCCCATTAAAAACACCACCCCGGCGAAGATTGGCGCTTGAGCCTAGCTATTTAGCACTGTAGTTGGAGGAAATGACAAAGCAGAACCGGTAGCTTCCGAGAAGGCAAGCTGGTTAGTGGATTGGTGTCAGGCCCTGCGAGCCAGCCGTAAAAAAGACTAGCACCGGAAAATCAACAAGAGAAGAATGCGAACCGATACTAATGGCGACGATCCCAGCGACGAAAAGGGACTTGCGATTGGAAGCTCGGTACGTGGAACTGCAGATCTCTCAACTTCATCGGGAGCACCCGCATACTCGCCGATATACTGAAGGACCGCGGGTTCGGAATCGTAGCGCTGCAGGAGGTGTGTTGGACAGGATCTATGGTGCGAACGTTTAGAGGTAATCATACCATCTACCAGAGTTGCGGCAACACACGTGAGCTGGGAACAGCTTTTATAGTGATGGGCGACATGCAGAGGCGCGTGATCGGTTGGTGGCCGATCGACGAAAGAATGTGCAGGATGAGAATCAAGGGCCGATTCTTCAACATTAGCATAATAAACGTGCACAGCCCTCACTCCGGAAGCACTGATGATGACAAAGACGCATTTTACGCGCAGCTCGAACGCGAGTACGACCGCTGCCCAAACCACGACGTCAAAATCATCATAGGGGATCTAAACGCTCAGGTAGGCCAGGAGGAGGAATTCAGACCGACGATTGGAAAGTTCAGCGCCCACCAGCTGACGAACGAAAATGGCCTACGCCTCATCGATTTCGCCGCCTCCAAGAACATGGCCATTCGTAGCACCTTCTTCCAGCACAGCCTCCCGTATCGTTACACCTGGAGATCACAACAATAAACGGAATCGCAAATCGACCACGTTCTGATTGATGGACGGCACTTCTCCGACATTATCGACGTCAGGACCTATCGTGGCGCTAATATCGACTCTGATCATTACCTGGTGATGGTTAAACTGCGCCCAAAACTCTCCATTATTAACAATGTACAGTACCGGCGGCCGCCCCGCTACGATCTAGAGCGACTGAAGCAACCGGATGTCGCCACCGCATACGCGCAGAATCTCGAGGCAGCGTTGCCGGATGAGGGTGTGCTCGATGTGGCCCCTCTAGAGGACTGCTGGATTACAGACAAAGCAGCCATCAACAACGCAACCGGCTGTTCGGGCTCGAAAGAAGTTGATCATCAATATTAATTTCTATTCCCGATCAGCCTAGATAGCCGTGTAGTGGCGGTAGCAGTTCCTTCAACTGGCTAAGAATATCACTACGGATTGTCTGATCCGGTGGTAAGAGTCCACCAAACAGGCGATCCCTAATTCATGGTGTCATGCGGCTTAATGCGTACCGTGCCTAAGAATGGATGGTTAGGGGGGTCTAATAAAAACCTAACCGCTAACGGTGCCTGTGGAGTACCAGGGCACCCTCCACAGTATTTTGCCCTTACTGTGTTAAACGGAGCAATGACGCAGTGGACCTTATTTTTCTCCTGTAAATAGTAAAAAAAAAAAATGAGTACCTTGAAAATTATCCAAACAAGTCTTCACCACGCGAAGGGTGCTTCAGCTGTGCTCAGCAGAAGATTTATTAGAGAACAGTTAGACGTGGGCTTAATTCAAGAGCCCTGGGTAAATAATGGAAGGGTAATGGGTTGCTCTTCGCAGAATTGTAGGATTTTGTACGACGAAAGTCAGTCTAATCCAAGAACAGCCATTTTAGTAAGTAGGAGAACAAAATTTGTCCCAATTACTGAGTTTATTACTAGAGACATTGTTGCGATTAAAATGGAGGTCCCAACAATCCAGGGAAAAACTGAGGTATGCATTGCTTCTGCATATTTTCCGGGAGACGTTGATGATGTGCCTCTATCTTTGGTCGTAAGTTTTGTTAATTATTGCAAAAAAATAAACGCCCAATTTGTAATAGGGTGCGATGCAAATGCCCACCATACCATATGGAGCAGTACAGATATTAATAAAAGAGGTGAGGATCTCCTGAATTACATTTCGTCTAATAACATAGACATTTGCAATAAAGGGAATTCTCCAACTTTTGTTAATGCTATTCGACAGGAAGTTTTAGATCTTACGCATTGTAGCTATCTGCTATCAGATAAGATCGCGAACTGGCATGTTTCTGATGAGGAATCATTGTCAGATCACAAACATATCAGGTTCGATTATAAAGCCGGATCAAATTTAATTGAAAGCTATAGAAACCCAAAGAAAACTAATTGGGACCTCTACAGCTTTTATTTAATGAATGGAAATTCATATAAGGGTGAGCAGATCTTGTCTGTCTCACAGTTGGAAAATGCCTCTGATGAGATTATTGATAAAATGATTTCATCATATCATGCTAGTTGCCCAATCCGACAGAGGTCATCCAACAGGGATGTCCCTTGGTGGAATGATAAGCTGGCAGATCTGAGGAAGAAATCAAGACGGTTGTTCAATAGAGCAAAAGTTACATCTGATTGGGTTCAGTATAAACAAGCCCTTACAGAATACAACAGAGAATTGAGACTAGCCAAACGCAAGGACTGGAGACGGGTATGTGAAGACATCAATAACGCTCCTACGGCTGCAAGGCTTCATAAAGTCCTTTCGAAAGACCATTCAAATGGTCTTGGAAGTCTTAAAAAGGAAGATGGCAGTTTTACTGTTGATTCTTCTGAAACATTGGAAGTAATGATGAGAACTCACTTCCCAGGATCGATTCCTTATTCGGATGAAGAACAGGACTCGGATAAGGCAAGACATGCGTGGTCGACCAATGCCTATCAAAAAGCTTGTGAAATCTTCACACCGTCGAGGGTCGAATGGGCATTGAGTTCTTTTCAACCTTTCAAATCTGCCGGGAAAGATGGAATTTTCCCAGCTTTACTTCAACATGGAAAAGAGGCGATTTGTCCGCTCTTAACCGAAATATTCAGAGCCAGTATTACTTTAGCTTACATACCTAAGGCATGGCGGAAGGTTCGTGTTGTTTTTATTCCAAAAGCTGGCAAGCGGGACAAAACAACTCCAAAAGCCTTCAGACCCATAAGCCTTTCTTGTGTTCTGTTAAAGACCATGGAGAAAATAGTGCATGACTTTGTCAAGTCTACCAGCTTAGTGGAAATGCCTCTAAGCAAGTTTCAATTTGCTTATCAAACAGGCAAATCTACTATAACAGCGCTACAGTCGCTAGTCGGCAAAATTGAGAAATCGTTTCAAGCCAAGGAAATAGCCGTGGTTGCTTTTCTCGACATTGAAGGAGCATTCGATAACGCATCCTACAGCTCAATGCGTTCTGCAATGGAAGCAAGGGGCTTGGATAAATGCATTATTGAATGGATAATATCGATGCTTAGAGATCGAGAGATCTCTTCCGTTCTTGGAGGTGCGCAACTATCAGTAAGATCTGTGAAGGGCTGTCCTCAAGGAGGAGTACTATCGCCCTTATTGTGGTCTTTGGTAGTGGACGAACTCCTTAAAAAACTCATCAATCAAGGCTTTGAGGTTATTGGATACGCAGATGATGTAGCTATTCTGATACGTGGAAAATATGACGACACGATATCTAGCCGGCTACAATCTGCGTTGAATGTTACCATCAAATGGTGCCGAGAGGAGGGATTAAACGTAAACCCTTCAAAAACTGTAATTGTACCTTTTACTAGAAGGTTAAAAATAAATCTTACTGAACCTTCTTTAGATGGAGTTCAAATTCAGTTCTCAGAAGAAGTTAAACATCTTGGGGTAACTTTGGACAAAAGACTGAATTGGAATTCTCATTTAAACAATGTTTTAACCAAGGGTACCAATGCCCTTTGGGTCTGCAGCAAAGCCTTAGGAAAAACCTGGGGTCTTAGACCTAACATGATTCACTGGATCTATGCTGCAATAGTCCGGCCTAAGATTACTTATGCTTCACTTGTTTGGTGGCCCAAAACAAATGAGGTAACCTGTCAAAAGAAGCTAAGTAAGTTACAAAGACTTGCATGTATATCTATGACAGGAGCAATGAAAAGCACTCCTTCAGTTGCTTTGGATGCCCTTCTTAACTTACTGCCATTGCATCAATTTGTTAAACTACAAGCGGCAAAAAGTGCCCTGCAGTTTATACGTTACAATAAAGTCCTAGAAGGGGATCTTGTTGGACATTTGAGGATCATCAAAGACTTCAAATTAAACATGGACATAAAAACAGTAGAAGATTAGATGATAACGAAGACCAACAATGATGTTCCCTTCAAAGTGGTGAAACCATGTCGCTATGTTTGGGATGCTGGTGGGCCAAGTTTACGTCCAGGTTCTATTGTATTTTATACTGATGGGTCCAAGATGGGAGAAAATACTGGAGCTGGTGTTTTTGGCCCCGGTATCAGTAAGGCTATACCAATGGGATGCAGTCCCACTGTATTTCAAGCGGAAGTTCAAGCCATTCTAGAGTGTGCCAACATTTGTCTAAAAAGAAATTATAGGTTTGCCAAGATCTGTATTTTTTCGGACAGTCAGGCGGCTCTAAATGCGCTAAAAGCTTTCACGTGTCAATCAAAGCTAGTGTGGGAATGCATTATTTCTCTGAAGCAATTGGCCAGTAGGAACGAGGTAACTTTATACTGGGTGCCCGGTCATTGTGGAATTCTGGGAAATGAAAACGCCGACAATTTAGCTAGACAGGGTGCGGCATCAAGCTTTGTAGGCCCTGAACCTTTCTGTGGAGTTCCTGAGTGTGCTCTTCGGATGAAACTAAAAACTTGGGAAATGTCCACGGTAGAATCTAATTGGAATGCCACGGATACATCCAAGCAAGCAAAAAGGTTCATAAAACCCAGTGCAGAAAAAGCCAGGTCCATACTGAATCTAAACAAAAGAGATCTCAGGGTAATTACTGGTCTGATGACTGGCCACTGCCCGAGTAAATATCATCTAAGTAAGATTGGAAAAATCCAATCCTCCGAGTGTCGTTTCTGTCAAACGGAAAACGAAACTGCCGAGCATTTACTCTGCAACTGCAGAGTGCTGTACCATCACAGATTGGCGATATTTGGTAAAGGGTTTCTAGAGCCCTTGGAAATTTGGAGAAGTAATCCCAACAGGGTAATAAACTTTATAAAACGAGTTGTGCCTAGTTGGGATCAGGTGTTACATCAACCATTGTCCATCACAGCTCAATTGTGACAGGATACTTGACTAGCACCAAATTAAATATGGGTCATACCACAATATTCCTAAATAATGGACGCAGTGGTTAAAAGGCTCTACAGATGAGGGAAAAAAAACGCAGCCGAGAGCACTATCGGGTACGTAGAACGGAGTCGACGAAACGATTGGTTCGACGAGGAGTGCAGAGCGATTCTGGAGGAGAAGGATGCAGCGCGGGCGGTAATGCTGCAGCATGGAACCCGACAGAATGTGGAGCGATACAGACAGAAGCGGAAGCATCAGACCCGTCTCTGCCGGGAGAAAAAGCGCCGCCTGGAAGAAGCGGAGTGTGAGGAAATGGAACTGCTGTGCCGTTCACAAGAAACACGGAAGTTCTACCAGAAGCTCAACGCATCCCGCAAAGGCTACGTGCCGCAAGCCGATATCTGCAGGGATAAGGACGGGAGCCTCCTGACGGACGGACGTGAGGTGATCGAAAGGTGGAAGCAGCACTTCGACGAGCACCTGAATGGCGAAGAGAATGAAGGCACGGAGGACCAAGGCAGCGGAGGAAATGACTGTGTTGGTGCAACAGAGGACGGGAACGAACCAACTCCCACGCTGAGGGAAGTTATCGATGCCATCCACCAGCTCAAAAACAACAAAGCGGCTGGTAAGGATGGTATCGCAGCAGAACTCATCAAGATGGGCCCGGAAAAGTTGGCCACCTGTCTGCACCAGTTAGTAGTCAAGATCTGGGAAACCGATCAGCTACCGGAGGAGTGGAAGGAAGGGATAATCTGTCCCATCCACAAGAAAGGCGACAAGTTAATGTGTGAGAACTTTCGAGCGATCACCATTTTGAACGCCGCCTACAAAGTGCTATCCCAGATCATCTTCCGTCGTCTCTCACCTAAAGTAAATGAGTCCGTGGGAAGTTACCAAGCCGGTTTCATCGACGGCCGGTCGACAACGGACCAGATCTTCACCGTACGGCAAATCCTCCAGAAATGCCGTGAATACCAGGTCCCAACACACCACCTGTTCATCGACTTCAAAGCGGCATACGACAGTATCGACCGCACAGAGCTATGGAAAATTATGGACGAGAACAGATTTCCCGGGAAGCTGACTAGACTGATAAGAGCAACGATGGACGGTGTGCAGAACAGCGTAAGGATTTCGGGTGAACTATCCAGTTCATTTGAATCTCGACGGGGACTACGACAAGGTGATGGACTTTCCTGCCTACTATTCAACATCGCCCTGGAAGGTGTTATGCGACGAGCCGGGCTCAACAGCCGGGGTACGATCTTCACGAAATCCAGCCAATTTGTCTGTTTTGCGGATGACATGGATATTATTGCTAGAACATTTGGAACGGTGGCAGAACTGTACACCCGCCTGAAACGCGAAGCAGCAAAGGTCGGACTGGTGGTGAATGCGGCTAAGACAAAGTACAGTGTATCAAACAATTGTCCGTACAGCAATTTTTTGGTCAAAAAAATTTTTCATTCAAATGTTTATAACTTTTTTATACGTCAATTAAGAACGCTGAAATTTTGACCAATCATAAACCATATATTGCAGCTCCATTGCTAAAATTTTGAGCGAGATCGAATAAGTTTTCTGAAAATTATAGAACTTTTAGTAAAACTTTTAGGATTTTTGAACACATTTTTAAAACATTATATCTCAATATGTAGTCGATGAAACTTTTTCAATTTTTTTTGTGTTACAGTTTATACCTAAGGCTTTCATATGCAGCTTCGTTTGAGGTTTTATATTCACTACAAAAAATATGAAAAATCTGTATATATTCAGAGTATTATTTTGAAATTTATCATATTTTGATCAATAAAAGTGCCAAGTGTTTTCAACTTTTTTAAACTCTCTTAATGTAATGTTTTTATACAGGACCTTGGGCTGCAAAACGGTGAGTCGATAAGGAGAGCGTCCAATATAGCTCTGGTCCTCACAAGTTCCTACCTCATGCTTCCACGGGTCAAACGATGACAAAGACCGCCAGCTAAGAGTTGTGTGCTTAGCTGGTAGCGCAGCCTGGGCACTGTTGTCCTTCTGACTTCAGCTAGATTGAGGAGGTACGATCCGAGTGTCTGTTCACCAAGGAGGTGCGGCTCAAACAGCGTCTGTTCTGGCATCCAGCGGCTGAGTAAGAAACGCTGCACCACGCCCAGCTAGATCCAAGGTGGTAGCCCCATCAGCGTGGTCGTCCCAGTGTTGGTTGGGACGTTAAACAGAACTGGCACGATGGCCCTCCGGCGAGACAGGAGTGTTGGCGTAGGCCCAATAAGCCACCCGTAAAAATCCCCATTGCGAATAACATAGGAGAAAATTCGACTCGATACAATCGGCAAAGACCCACGCGACGAAATAAGGACTACGATTGGAAACTTGGAACATGGAATTGCAAGTCACTAGGTTTCGCAGGATGTGACAGGATAATCTACGACGAACTACATCCCCGCAACTTCGACATCGTGGCGTTGCAGGAACTTTGTTGGACTGGACAGAAAGTGTGGAAAAGCGGGCATCGAGCGGCTACCTTCTACCAAAGCTGTGGCACCACCAATGAACTGGGAACATGATTTATAGTGTTGGGCAAGATGCGACAACGCGTGATCGGGTGGCAGCCGATCAACGCAAGGATGTGCTTGTTGAGAGTTAAGGGCCGTTTCTTCAACTACAGCATCATCAACGTCCACTGCCCACACGAAGGGAGACCCGATGACGAGAAAGAAGCGTTCTACGCGCAGTTAGAGCAAACATACGATGGTTGCTCGCCGCGTGACGTGAAAATCGTTGTCGGCGACATGAACGCGCAGGTAGGAAGGGAGGAAATGTACAGACCGGTAATCGGGCGAAACAGCCTGCACGCCGTATCGAATGATAACGGCCAGCGATGCGTAAACTTTGCAGCCTCCCGTGGTATGGTAGTCCGAAGCACCTTCTTTCCCCGCAAAGATATCCACAAAGCCACCTGGAGATCACCCGACCACCAAACAGAAAACCAAATCGACCACGTTCTAATCGACGGTAAATTCTTCTCGGATATAACCAACATCCGCACATACCGCAG